>NC_134489.1:47985383-48217883 GCF_040206685.1 Ascaphus truei | reverse complement strand
TCCCATATGGACAGTGTCTTTGCTTGCGTTGAAACTGTTCCACTGTGGAACACTTTGAAAATCGGCATGTCAGAACTTACCCAAAGATTCTTATCTAGAGGATATAATCCTAGAATTATTCAAGAGGCATATTTAAATGCACAAGACAAACCGAGAGAGGACTTGATCAATCCACACCTGTCCAGTTACTGTAACAATTCCAAAAACCATGGAGGGTATGATTGCAACACCTCCAAGAATAACCGTGATCCTCCCTTCTTTATCACACAGTTTAGTAGTCAAGCAACTAATATTAAATCCATTGTTAGAAAATACTGGAACATACTCTCTACTGATGCGTTGTTAAAGGATATGGTTGCATCTGGTCCTAAATTTGTGTTTTAAAAAAAATCACATACACTAGGAAATGTTGTTTTACCAAGTGTACCAAAAAGCATTTAAAGATCGAAACAAAAGATATTTATTCCCTGGTTGGTTGGCTGTTTCCCTCGTGGCAAATATTTTCAGAAAACTAAATATTTTACAAATAAGGAAGTGACGAAAATAAGAATGCTAGAACACATGAGATTAATTACAAAAACAGACCTTACACATCCCATGCCTAAACACTTTAGTCAGTGCCAACAAGGCAGTTACATCAATTTTAGATGTGTGGCCATTTAACCTCACATGCGAGGGGGAGATAGGTCAAACACTTTACACAGAAGAGAAGCCTTTGGGTATTAGTGTATCCATAGTAAATATCGAAAAGGCTTGAATACCAAATGGGATCTAAAATATTTTTGGTAAAGTATTATATTTGGTCCCATAGCCTTTCTATAACAGTTTCATCTATTCAACTAGATGTATACTCTGTTGCATCCAGATACATGTTTACTACAAGTGTGTTGTAACAGGGACTTATCACTGTTTCTTCATATGTATTAATATTTGTTTGTGGTACCTTATTAAAATAATTTTGTATGCTATATATTTCTTTAATTTGAGGAGGTATTTATTTGTTGAGCCTCTCCTCATCTGTGTGAATTGTTAACAACTTTACTTAAGTATCTATTATTTTTTACTTTTATCTCTTGTGTATTTTATGATACATTTTTAGTTGACATTCCAATACCTGTTGATCATATGCATTATATTTATTTTTAATTAGTTTTATATATTTGTGGTCATTCTTTAGACATATGTTATATTATACTAATTAGTTGCTTAGCAACACTTGCCTGTACATTATGCTTATCGGTGAGCTGTTGGACAACCTCTAATGAAGTTGCCCACCTGGTGATGAAACGATGTATAAAACGGGTGAATCTGATTGATTAACCCACCAGGCGCTCAGAAATAAACACAGTCCTGCTTATTGGTAGGATAAAGTAGTAAAGTCTGATCTTGGGACTTAGGCTATGGACAACCCCAGTAAAGTAAGTGTAACATATACTGTCTTTTCCAGCAACCGGCTCACAACGAGCACCATATAGTTGAGATAAAAAAGACTCATGTGATAAACACTGGGGTTGCTGAAACCATGCCTGTCGAGTCCTCCAGTGATTTGACATCTCCTGCTAATAGATCTCTCCTGAAATTTAGATGCGGTGCCCCAGCCTCACGAAATGCTGTCTTCACCGCCAACCCTGCACCCGCTTGACCGGGGTGGGTGGTCACCTGACCGGCGGCAGCAGTGGGACTTCCGGGTTTGATCACGGGAGAACAGAATACCAAAAGCAGCTCGGCGTGCAGGCGGTGATGAACAATGCTGCAGAGATCCTCTCGAGGGGGGAAAAAGCGCCTCTTAGAGGATCCGCTTGCACCTTGTGCAAATAAAGCTTTTTTTACTGCTACACATCAGCCTTCATTGCTTCATTTCGGCTGTGCGGCGCTTTTTCCCCCCTCGAGAGGATCTCTACAGTGGTGACGAAACGAGTTGGGACATACTATACTGGGACATTGCGTGAATCCACATGAGCTACACTGCGTCACGTCCTCGCGTCTCCCAATCCCTCCCTGAAACATACGGAGGTTGAGAGCACAGCACACCTGAGTTTGTTGGCCTTGCTTGTAAGGACAGGAAATTGTGATGCCTCTGGAGCTATGGTAGCTGCTGATGTTTCCTTTCTCTCTCCTTAAGCCGTGATTATACTAGGTGCACCACGCGCCGCCAGAACAACTGAATGAATGCCAATGAAGGTGCACGCGACCAACCGCGCTATTCTCGGCAAGACAAATTAATTTGTCTTTGCCGCGTGACGGCCAAGTGACGTGCGCGGTTCAGCCAATGAGGGCGAACCACTCACGGACACACCTCACTGTCGCCTGAACATCCTCCTGAGCACAGTTTACATTCACGCAAGCGACAGGCGTACGCCACGTGCACGCGCTACATCGTGCGCGCGTGGAGAGTATAACCTCTGCCTTTTATAATTCTGTGATTGGCCCGAGGCAATCACGTGATGCGGCTTTCGTTTGTGAAAAACTAATTCTCAGATCTCTTCAAGAGACAGAAGCTTTGCAGTACGTCGCGGCGCTACCGTCACGATTGGTATGTGCGCTTTCATTGGATTCTATTGCTTTGTTTTGAAGCTGCGCGGAGTCGCCGGCTATTTCTGGTATAATCACGGCCTCAGAAGTCGGCATTTCAACATTAAATAAAGAATTGAAATGATAGTTCAGGGCAAGCCAATAGAGGATATTGAACACAATAATAAAAAACGGATTTCTCACATCCTAACAGCAGCAAGATGTTTGATCTCAGTATATTGTAAGAATCAGAATACGCCCCTAAAACGTTCGATTGTGAGTAGAATAAATGAGGTTATGAGGATGGAGAAGCTGACAGCCCTCCTGCGCCATAGAATGATATCCTTTTTTAAGATTTGGGAACCTTGGATAAATGTTTAATTGTCTGAAGCTCTATGATATCGATGTGAATGTTTTTTTTCTTTCTGGAATGTAACCTAAAAAAATCCAACGAGAAAAGCCAGGTACTGGTTGTTAAAGTGGTCCCCTTAAGCCACTCCTATTTTTATTTTTATGCAAAAGTGTAGATTTAACCAACGTTGTTGACTGGTAGTTGAAGATATTAACAATGCTGTTTTACGTATCTTGAAAAATTAAGCCAGTATTGTTAATGATGTGATGGTTCCCCTTTTTACGTCCCTCCCCCCCCCCTTTTTATTTCTGAACCCCCTACCCTATTAAAAACTCAAAACTATTTGTACAAAAAAAAAAAGAAAGAATTGAATATATAATCGAAGCAGACACTAATGTCATTCGTTAGACTTTAATACAATGGTACTGTGTAACAATTCAACCATTAAAGCAACTGAAACTCTTATCTACCTCTGCTGTTCCCCAACCTGCTCCAGACATATGGGGAACCCATTGTGTAGGAGGGAGTCTCCTGATGGTTATTATTGTGAGTTGGGAGTAAGAAAGGGCAGATACTGAAAAGATGAGTTCTGCAGAACATCACTCTTGCTTGGTCATTACTGTTAGATGAGCAGTGCCCCAAAAACTCTCAAGTGCTAGATAAGATTTGCAAAGCACTTAAATGGAGACCTTATCCAAACGCAATATATATTTTTACACCTACTTACCCTCTGAAATTCAATATAAGCAAGTCTTATAATTAACCAGTCAATTGACAAACACATGGGCCCAGATTCATTATGCTTCTTAAATCGGGACAAATTATGTGATCAAACTAGCACACTGAGGTTATTTTAACAGGTATCCCCTAACCTAATTATATGCAAAAACAACATCTATTATGGTCCTCATTAGAATATGTCTAACGCAGAGGTAACCAGCTAATGCCAGACAATCCTCAATGCTAGCTGCCAGTACCGCATTAGCCATATTCTAATGAAGAAGCCAGGTATACATTGCAATACAATACATACCTGGCATCTGCCTTCACTAAAAAAAATGACTAAACCCCTTTAGCTACTATAGCACCCTGGGCAAGGCCAAAAAAATAGTGCTGAACCGGCATTAGGTGATGAAAGCTCTTAATGCTAGGTTTAGCCACAACCTAAATAAAAACTATTTCCCTTGTTAACTTTAATGGCCTGATGTGGATATGCTTTGAGGTTTTCACATCTCTTGTGCATATCGTTAACACTAACATCCGTTAAAGTTAATGGCATGCCATCTTAGCAGTAAGAGGCTTTTACACAATTTTTGCGAGCTTTGAAGACCGAATTAGCATTTAATGATGTTATAACTTCAATTAGTGCATTGTTTAGTCAAAAATGGAGCTTAATGCATCTGGGCCATGGGACCTGGATATCAAGAAAACCGTAGAGAAACAAAAGTGCGTTTTGACACACGGCTCCATTTTTTTGATGCACATTTGCTTCGAATATAAGAAACAGTTTCTCACATCTGGGGCAGATACAGTATGTTGGAAGACACTAAAGTGTTTTGCGCCTTTAAATTTGGGATACATCATTTTTATTGGTGGCACAAAAAAATATTTGAAGATAGATGATACAGTAAAGAAAGGAAAGTAGCACCTGCTTGTTTCATGGTAGATTAGTAGAAATCAGAAAGTTACTGCCACCTTCAATTTGCCATATTTTATGATGCAGAATGAAGGGAGGAAAAGAGACACCTACTCAAAATGTTATACACATCATAATCTGCATGTCATGTTACTCCTACCTAACTTCTCATTTTAACACTCCAAAAATCACAAACTGATTGGGGCACGAAGTACTTGATACACTGATGCACACAAAAAAATGATGCTTTTTATGTCCATTTTACTTAAAAATTGCTTTAACGCATAGCTCCCATGGATGGAAACGAACAGGATATTCCACATTCCCGTAAATGTGTTTGGGAATCCCCGCATTAACCCCTTCTATTCCAAAGCACATTTAATGCCTGGTGGTGAATGGGTTTTAGCCCATGGTTAAAGGAGGAGCTGAGCTGTAAAGAGCAGCAGTGATACAGGAAGCAGGGGGGATGCTATGCACCTGTTAGAAGCGCAGAACCACAGGAAACCAGCGCTGACACAGTCACATGCAGAACACGGACATGTGGGGGGTGTCCTGCTGGCCGGATTAGATTGCGAGCGGGGGAGGAGGTGAATATGGGACCCCAATAGTAGCAAAATAAATACATTCCCAAAACTGGATTACGAACTGTGCAATGTCCAGGTCACTTCTGGCTACAGTCATCCAATGAGTGAAGCAGCTGAAGATGAGATACTTTGTGGAGCAAGTGACATCAGATGGCTTGATTATGTCACCAGACTAGTCCATCAGCTCTAGCCACGAATTGTTACCCAGCTAAACAGTGGTCAGAATGGTCAGTGAGTCAATATGCTGATGGTCAATAGCCGAGGGGTCAAATCTCTCCTCGGGGGCCAACCAGCCACAGCTGGTTTTACGAATGCCCAACACATTTGCACATAGGCGAACGCATGTGATCTGCATGTGAATGGAATGGTGGGTGATTGCTTCAGGCACCCTATGGTTACAGTACCTCACTAACGTGGTGTGCCTTGCTGAGGGGAGAGCATGTGAGACTTGCTGGAAGGCAGTGTCAATCAATCACACTTATTGGGATGCTGACTAAGATGGAGTGTACCTTACTGAATGTAATGTAAGGCAACGACTATTTCTGTAAAAGTCCCACTACATCCAAGCAGTTTCACTCATTAAGCAGCTGCTTCCTCACAAATTGCAAGCTTGCTTATTAACTCCTTCGCTTGCCAGAGGTGCACTGGAAAACGTTGCATTGAAGGGGTTACATTTTAGAATTGCATTATATTGTCCTTAGTTGGGTTCGTCAACTCCCCCCTGCCCCTACACACAATCTATGTTCCCTGAGCAATGTGATTTCATGATTTCAACCAGTAACGTGAACTATTATGGTATGGAAGTTTACAGTATATCAGATACTTTAATACTAACATTTTTACACATGGACCATGACAAGAATCGCGACTTAATATTCTTACCAAGCTAAAGAACACTGTCAGTTCCAAGAATGCCATACAGTATGTATTCTCACCACACATGCTTGCTAATAATCCCCCCCTATCCTCTTACTGAACCCCCACAGTATTAACCATCCTAAAAATTAGACTACATTAAACATTTTACTGCTGCAGACTCTCACTCCCTTTCAGTTCAAGTGGCAAGTGTCACTCCCCAGGATTACTGGAGTGCACGAAAGCTGCGTCCCTGGAGAGAGTCTCCCGCAGCAGCCTCTGTCCTACTTATTTGTAGCGTCTCATTTATTAGAAGGCAGTCATTCTAATACAAAATTAGACTTGCTCATGAGTGTCGCTCACATGAAGTCTCATCAGGAGCTCACTCGGCGTGGGTCTCCCTTATTATAAATGTGATGTAATATCCGCGCTATTTTAGATCCTTAAGAAATGTTACTGTTCTAAGCCAGTGTTATTGTATTAATCTGTAAACTGCGAGCAAATCCTGCAATGACTGCTTTGCAAAGCAGTGCAGGTCACTGTGTAATTATTCAGTGGCCCATAAGCGTCACTTTTCATTGAGGTTATGAGTGCCCCTGTTCCTCCCTCTCGCTCTCACCTTATAAACTTCCCCATAGCTCCCACTGCCCAATCTGTGGATCAGTTCAAAATCATCCTGGGGGTCCCGGTTAGATATATCCAGTGCGAGCCTGCCCTGTGCATCCATTCCTGCAGGGTCCCTGCATGCGAGTGAGTTACTGTGTGTGAGAGCTGCAGCCTGCATCTCCTTGAATCTTGACACTGATTGGTGCAGATAAAAGTCCCTCGTATTTCCTGACTCTTAAAGAGGTTTACATATCTCAGACTCTTGGTAGTATCCGCTCCCCAGCCTCATGCACTACTGCTCCCCAACTCAAATTCTGCCTGCAGAGATTGTACAGCACGTGTGCCTGCGCTGGCACAGCACTTTACTGTGGCCTCAGTGCTACCCAAGCCACTGTGCATTTGTCATCGCAACTCAATTCCTCAGCCCCCACCACTATTCCTATATCATCCCTTAAAAGAGATTATCTCCATAAACATGCAAAAAAAGTCTATAAAAAACAATATATACTGCAGACCCAATTTTTCAAAGGAATATGAATCAGACAGAACTGACTGTATACATGTCAGGATCAAAAGACACGAACATTGATATGAGAAAAACATACTTCACTATGTGTACCTGATGAAGGTATTGACCCCCCATATGTTGTGTTGTGTTGTGTCATTAAATGTCTCAGCGGAATAAATACAAGATAGGGTAATGCAGGAAAAGGGATACCAAAAAGCGCACCAGCACAAACGGAGCATGAAGGACCCAAAACAAAAAATGATTAAAAGTGCACTTTAATGTGACAAAAGACCCATTTTTGTTTTGGGTCCTTCCTGCTCCGTTTGTGCTGGTGCGCTTTTTGGTCTCCCTTTTCCTGTATTGTATAATTGTAGCTGCACAGCCTGCCTGCCTACCTACTACCAGGATGTGAGTATTGCTTATTTTCAGGGGAACCTGCCGATGAGACTGAGGGTGAGTGGGCTTGTACCATCTACCACCTGTCTTCAGGAGGATAGTACCCATACTATTGCACATTAAGTACTATGTTATTTCATTAGTACCCTGGTTTAGTGGTTTGGCTTATTTTTGTTCATTATACCTGCATTTGAGCGCTTCAGCTACTTTCTACATTGCAAGATAGGGTAATGCCCTGTATCTGGCAATTCTTTTCTGTGCGACAAATGATTATATTTTTTCAGCCCCATTAATATGTACACTAAGTGACTGCCACTCAACTATGCAACATCCTCTAATCCTCCTGCAATGTGTCCCTCACACACATGAAATCTGTAGCACCCACTGCTAATCCTATACAGCCCCCAAGGTACACAGTTGCCATTATGTCAATACTTGGACACCCTATGCCAGGGGCGGGCAACTCCAGTCCTCAAGGGCCACCAACCGGTCAGGTTTTAAGGATATCTCTGCTTCAGTATAGGTGGCTCAGTCATTCTGACTGAGCCACCTGTTCTGAAGCAGCGGTATCCTTAAAACCTGACCTGTTGGTGGCCCTTGAGGACTGGAGTTGGCCTCCCCTGCCCTATGCTATTCTTCAATTGCACCTTAAACTGCATCTTACTGCTGCAGCCCCCATTGTTATTCTGTAAATCCCCCTTAAACACACAGCAGTCCCTTCATCTCATGTCTCCAGCCCCATCCCCCCTAAAAGCATCCAGTTATGTCACTGCATTTCCATCCTGAACTGTATGATATTCTATAATTGCCCAATTGAACTGCAAGCTTCATCACTGCTACTATTTATTTACTACTCCCATTAACATACAGCTGCAACTGCTTTTAACCCCTCGGCATCCCCAGCTATACTTGTGTATCCAGGTCTCCCCTTGGTCCCCCTGCGACCGATGAGGGTGAGGTTGCTGCCCAGCTGCCGCGGCTGCAAGCGGATAACCTAGTCGCTGGAGCTCCGCGGCGGGGCCATCTTGGAAAGTCGCGCATGTGCGATAGATGTCCCGTGCATGCACCGTGTATAGGTAGTGCAGCAGCCATTGGATAGGCTCCACCAGGGGACTACAAGTCCCAACAGCCTCAGAGGCTGTGCATCAGGTGAGGAAATACAGCCAATAGGGCTATAGTATCACCGGCAAGGCAAAGGATACATTTGGTGCGCGAGGAGCACCATGCCAGTCGGAAGGGGAGCAGCAACAGAGCAGGTAGTGTCCAGGGAGCAGTGCTGCCCTGGACTAGGCCTAGAGTTGCCATGCAGGACCATGTTAGGCTCCGATCATCTTTAGCTTGTGGCTACTACAGCTAAGGCACAAGATAGAGACACTTTCCCATAGCAGCACTAGTATCGGGTGCCAGTGACTAGATGCTACACTGTGCGCGAGGCCTGCGGTCTGGGACCAGACCCAGGACTATACCAAGAGACTCTTACGGTGAGACCCTCCAGCGGGAGTTCACCCCATGCAGAGGCGGACGCCTTCGTGGACGGACCGGACCAAATTACAGCAGTGGATCAGACGGACCCTCTGTGTAATTCGGGATACTGGAGTACCTGGGAAGGTATAACATCTAAGTGACCAACGGTTCTCTGGGGTAGCGCTACTCCCGACACTTTGGGTGGGGACTGACATTGTGAGATGGACATTGGGACAAAGTGTGTTGGGCCGTTGGTGCACATGCAGGTAATACCTCCCTGGTCTCAGTCCAGACCAGGTCAATTGAGCATCTGAGTGCGTGGATCCGCAAAGTGGTCCCACGGCACGATCGGACGAATCCTCTTTCGCTCTGATCCGCAGGCGGTTGCCTCTGGAGGGGTTTCCCGCTGGAGTTTGCCCCAATAAAATAGTCTCTGGTGATGTATTCCTGGATCTGGTCCCAGACCGCAGACTATGCTTTACAGTGTGGGGTAATAACTGTGTCCCTGACACTGCACAATACTGGGGAAGCATCCCTGCCAATAGGCTTTCCCTGCAGCAACCACAAGCTGAGTGTGAGTGGGGCCTATCTGTGACCTAAAGGGGATAATCTGCCTAATCTGGGTGCCACTGATACCCAGACCCAACCTACCCCTTCTCTGTCCTGGCTCCAACTGACACTAACTGTCTACAACCGCCTCCTTGCGCTCCAAAAATCTCAATCTCCCCTCAGCAGTGCCGCTGATCCCCCATAGCCACCGGCAGCCAGCCACTCACTCCCGCAGCCGTGAAGCCCCCCCCCCCTCCCCCCTAAACGCGCTACCAACCGAGAGGTAAGGGGGATGGGGAAAGGCCTGGCTACACAGTACAGTCCCTGAACCTAAGTCGCATTAGCCTATAACCCACACTGCTGCTTCCTGCACCAAGCTGGCGCGATTCCTGTAACAGAAGAGACCAACAGCTGACAAACAAGTTTCACTTCTGCTTTCACCCAAACTTCTATACCCATGTTGACTAATAAAATACTTAAAACTGCAAACTCTGCTCTGGTGATACTCTACCCAGCTTAATTGCGCCAATTACCATATAGATATTTTTTTGAAAGTCTGATCGGCTGAAGTTCACTCTCTAAGAGGTGGTGAGTGTCTAATATTAAGGGAACCTTGTTTCTGGCTTTTGCCAGTGTTTACTTGCACTAAATAACAGGTAGCATTATGCTTAATTCATTTAGCCATTTAGGCACTTGAACAAATTTCACTAAGTTCAGTCCACAGGACAATATGAAATACTGTGCCTTTAGTTTAGGGACCTGCTGAAATTGAGTTTACCTTGACAGTGTTAGCAGGTGTGAATCATTTTTTTAATCAAAAGGCCAATTTGCAGGCGAACTTGGGAGGAGCGCAAGGGTGCTCTACCGGATCAAAGTCATGTGATAACACTTCCTCTAAGCTTATATGAGAGGCATCCGTCTGCACAATGAATAGCCTCTAAAAAAAATCAGGACTTTTAAGAGCAGGAGCTTCCAATAAACATTTCTTTATCTCATGAAATGCCCACTGATATTTTTCCAACAAGACTACCTGGGTAGTGACGCTTTATTTGGTGAGGTCCATCAGGGTAACCATAGAATCGTGTGGCATAAACCTACAGTAGTACCCTGCTAAGCCCAGAATAGAGCAAATCTGTGTTTTTGTCCATGAAGTGGGTGCTTCTCTTAGGGCATTTACCTTACAAGCTAATGGTCTTTCTCTACCACCTCCCACGGTATAACCAAGTCATTTTGTTTCCGCCTTTCCCAAGGCGCATTTCTTTGTGTTTGCGGTCAGGCCCGCCTCTCTTAATGACCAGAGGATCACCCTCAGTCTGTTCTTATGGGATCCCCAGTGGTTGCTGAATATTACGATATCCTCATGATATGCAACTGCATAGCACCTAATGGGATGCAACATCCTGTCGATCAACCTCTGGAAAGTTGCTGGTGCCCTTTGTAATCCAAACACACATTTTCACATTTAAACAGGCAAATGGGAGTGGCGAAAGTGGTTTTGGGTCTGGTCTCTTTTTCCAAAGGAATTTGCGAATACCAGAATGGTATCCATATTGGATATCCAGAGTGGTTATGAAGTCCACCTCTCCTAAGGAGTCAAGCAGCTCATCCACTGTGGGCATTGGGTATGCACCAAACTGTGAGACAGCATTAACTTTCCTTAGGTCTACAAACTACCGTACTTTCCCATGTGCCTTGGTACTAGATCAAGTTACTGCTCCAGTCGCTATGGGACTCTTCTATAACAAGTTCCGCTAAGTGAAAGATTGGGTCTGCACTGGTCCTAGGACCTCACAGAAAATATCCCAATATAGTCAATCCTGCTAGAGTGTGTGTGTCAGTCAGTGTGTGTGTATGTGTGTCAGTCAGTGTGTGTGTGTATGTGTGTCAGTCAGTTTGTGTGTGTATGTGTGTCAGTCAGTGTGTGTGTGTATGTGAGTCAGTGTGTGTGTGTGTGTGTATGTGTGTCAGTCAGTTTGTGTGTGTATGTGTGTCAGTCAGTGTGTGTGTGTGTGTGTGTGTGTGTGTGTGTCAGTCAGTGTGTGTGTGTATGTGTGTCAGTCAGTGTGTGTGTGTGTGTGTGTGTATGTGTGTCAGTCAGTGTGGGTGTATGTGTGTCAGTCAGTGTGGGTAAGTCAGTGTGTGTGTGTGGGTCAGTCAGTGTGTGTGTGTCCTGCTACAGCCAGGGGCGGGATGTAACATTGCGCACCACCTCTCTTCCCCCCCCCCCTTCTGCAAATTCTGCACACACACCCCTTACGCAAATTCTTCGCAACCCTCCCCCCCGCGGGGTACATGCGCCCGGCACGGGCATGAGTGACCGGCCGCGGGTGAAAGGCGAGGTTACCCGTTTGCTGTTCCGCCCGCAGGCCCGCAAGAGCCGGCACCGAGCCCCTGTACCGCGCGGGTTGCGCCCGGGTTTGCGCTGTGTGCCACCGCTTCCTGCGGGCACAGGGGGCCCGCGAACGCCCGCGTCAGTGGAGGGCTGAATGGCGCCGCTGCCAATGGGCGTTAGGAGCGTGTGGGGGGAACGACGGCGCTGCCAGCCGCTTCAGCGCATGTGTGGCGTCCGTCAGCGGCGCCATCACAACTGCGCATGCGCGGCATGGCAGCGGGCGGGGAACAGCGGCTGTTAGGAGCGGCGGCGATCGCCGCCGCATATGTCAGCAGCCGGGTGTGTGGGGGGATGTGGGGGTGGGGGATGCGCCGGTGATTAGGAGCGGCACCGGCGGCTATCGCCACCGCCGCCGCATGTGACGGGACGTGTGAGCGGAGCGGCGTCCATTACATGACGTCACTTCCGTTTCACATTTCGCCCCCCATATATCCAGTTTTGTCCCATCAGGACTAGGTGCCACTAAAGAAGTTTCACTTCAAAAACCTGCACTATCTGTGTGTCCTTTCTATTTTTTCATACATGGGAAATCTCTATCTTTGAAAATACCCATCCTGCTCTGATGGACGCTGTCTCGGGAGTATCTGAAGAATCAGACACGAGTTGGTTACTCATTACAACCACACTACCTTTACCACTCATGGAACATGTGAGTGAGATATTTATTATTTTTCACATTTGTATTTATTGTTGAAACATTATTGCACTATATGTGTGTGCCTCTTTTTTTCATATCTGGATTTATTTGTGTTCCTGATTTTCCGTTTCTTGCGTCCTTTATATGGACTGGGATTGAGTCCACTTCTGGAGCAGCATTATTTCCAGTTTTATACATTTATTATTCTATCACTAGTGTGTTCACTGGGTTTAATACAAAAGGTATTTGCGCTTGATTTTTCTTCGCTTCAACATGTTTACTTTCAACTGTTCATTTTCTTAACTTCTGTCTGGAAAAAAAAAATCAAAGTAGCATTCAAAATTATATTTTTGTTATCGCCTGGTCTCGGATTTACTGATAAAGCAAAAATGGCTTTCACACTATAATGTTTTTTATTATTATTACAGCTGAACCCCGTTATAACGTGGTGCTCGGTGTCCACATAATGAGAAGGTGTTATAACCGGGATTGCACAAAAAAAATAGCTGCGGGGGGGAGGCGTCGCCGGAAACAGCAGCAGCACGGACAATCCCAGAAACAAGAGAGGTAGAAGATATCTGTGTGTGTTTGGGGGGGGGGGGGGGAGATAAGTCTGTGACAGTGCAGGAGAAGCTGGTGGAGAGTCTGCGAGAGGGTGGGAGCAGAGGGAGGATCTCACGCAGTCTGAAGAAGCTGGGATGTCAGCTGTCTGTCTGAGTCCCCCGGCCCGGAGCCAGCCCCTCTCCTCCCCCCCCCCCCCAGCGGAGGTACAGTGACTTATCCCTGACGTCAGTGCGATTGTTTCCCCTGTTCTCATTTCCATTCCCTTGTTATGCTTGTTACTAGTGTTTGGCCCTGCTGTACTCTCCTCTAGAATATTTACTAGTGTGAAGGGTGTCCTTTGATGAGACTTTTGTGATAGGCTCTCCCACTAAAGCTCCCCTGTACTCAAGCGTTAGGAGGACCATTGTTAAAGGGCTTTTGTTTTCTTTGTGGAACTGTTTATTTTTTCTTTCTTCCCATAGGGATACCTGGTCTTCCTCTTCCCGCCAAGCCCTCCCTACCAACTCGTTTTCTGCATGAGTGACATTCCCCGGGGCCGCCAGCCCCTTGGTTCTTATAGAGGGATTGATTCCTGTCTCACTGATTAGTCCTCACTCATAGCTGCCCTTACTTAGTAAACTGCCCTCTACTCCTAACCTATAGCCCAAACTACATTTCTTAACCTCATTAGTCTGTAGGGCACTGCCTACATTACCCTCAGTTACATAATACAACAACTCATGCTTATTCATTGCTAGCTATATCAAGTGTGTGTGTTTCTGTCTCTGTGTCTGTCTCCGTTAGCAAAAAAGCTTTGAGAAAAAAAAAATGCAGCCTAGCTTTTTAAAAATGGGAGCCACGCTCAGACCGCGTTATAAGCGGATCCGCGTTGAAGCAGATCGTGCTATAACGGGGTTGAGCTATATTATTATTATTATCATCATCATCATCTATTTGTCAAGTGCCAATTTGGCTTGTCAAGGGATAGAAAAGCAGCCCGCCAGGGAAAGGAGAGGGAGAAAGAGAGACTTGTTGACTAATTTTTCTTATTACATATATACTCTGGTGTACTCAGGACTTTGCCCGTTTGAGCTTTCTAGTTGCATTTTTTTGTGATTATTGAGTGCTGCTCTGGTGGCTGGGGTGTCAGGGTTAAGGGAAGTACCTTGTGGTCTTTATAGACCTGAGGGAACGGGCCTTAAGAAGGGGTCTCCCCCCGAAACGTTGCCCCCTGATTACCCTCCCCCTCCCCCCTTTTGTGTTGTCCCCACTCTCCTTACCTAGTGTCTATCCCACTCCCTGTCCTGTCCCTGTGTATTTTCACCCCTACCACCGTGATTGTAGGATTTTGTTCTGTCATATGCGCCGCATTATTCCAAGATATCTTATCTTGTGCATACATTAAATTACTTACTTGTTTGGCATATACCTAGTTTTTGGACTTTCTCTGAGTCAGAGAGTGCTGGAACTCTAGTTATTTTTTACTATTGGTTGTGGGGGAATTTGGGTCCTCCTGGTTCCGTAAGCACCCTGCACATTTATACTGATTGAGTGAGTGCTGTCTATCCTTTTTGTGTCGGTTTGATGATGCCACTTGCATTCCAAAAGTTGATGCTTAATTCCTTCTCACACGACATACCGATTGATACTGGTCTTAATCAGTGACATTTTTGGTAGCTCACCTGTTCCTCAGACTGATAGGGCAGGGTCCCTTGAAAAGTCTCTGGTTGTGGGCAGAATCCACCTGTCGTGTGAAATTCAAACAATACAACGTTTCGAATACATGCGTTATCTTTATATGCATGCCAGTTGTGAGACTTGTCTGCAGAGCTGGAAGACTAAGGCCAGACCAGAGCAAAAGGTGGTGAGTGCAGTTTATAATGTTTGGATTCTAAGATTTGCATGGCCACATCTTTATAAAATTTCACATGGAGCTACATTTTATTTTCTTACCCAATGATTGTACTACAGCCCATGTGCAACAGAAGCTTTACAGACCAGGTATACACACTGGCCGGGATAATAAAACAGTGTTAAATACCTGGAGAAGCTGACATTTTTAAGGCTGGGATGTGTTTAAATTACACAAGATTTACAATCAGTGCATGGGCACCAACTGAGACTCATTTCAGATGTTTGCTAAACCCACATTGCCCACCAGTGCTAATACCCAATATAATTAGTTTAATAATGTAAGTAATAAGGCTGCTGCTCATCCTTCTGCAGCTGCCTGGCATTCTTAATCCCATTAATCCTCAGTTCCTAATAAAAATAGAGAAAAATGGCCAACATGTAATAAAGTGATGTCATCATTATGCGACCACAGGAATTATTTTAACTATTAACTTTGATCTGTTATTCCTGGAGCTAATAGTTTCATCACTAACTTGAATTGTTATGTGAATTGAACATCTGCCAAAGGATAATTCTGCACACTGCATAATGAGCAAGATATTCTCACTGCATGTGACATTTTTACTTTGGCTACTAATGTCTTGAGGATGCAATTATTTTATATGTATACACGAGGAGACAGGTGGATGATGATGAGGGAATGGACAGCGATGTGCACATTGGGCAAGAGGTCGTGCAAAGAGAGGGGAAGAGAGACAGCAAGGTGATTAGGAGGAGGAAACAGAATGATAGTAAGTATAGGAGGAGACAGATGAGATGAGTAGTAGAGGAGGGAGTGTAGTCTAGTGAGCACAGAGAGGAGCAGACACAGTAAGGCAGGGAGTGCAAAGATAGAAAAGGAGAGTGCAAAGAGGCAGGGTATGATAGAGGATAGAGTAAGATGGGGAGGGGAGGAGAGCCAGAGAGACAGTAAAGAGAGGAGACAGAGAGAAAGACAGACAGCAAGGAGAGGCGGAGACAGGTGGATGATGAGGATGAGGGAATAAGAGAGCAGGAGGGAGTGCAAGATAGGGGAGGAGAGAAAACAAGGTGAGTAGGAGGAAACTGACAGCAAGGAGAGGAGACAGATGAGATTAGTAGGAGAGGAGGGAGTATAGTGAGCACAGAGAGGAGCAGACACAGTAAGGCAGGGAGTGCAAAGAGAGGGGAGGAGAGTGTGTAAAAAGGAGCAGGGCATGATGGAGGAGAGAGTAAAATGGGGACGAGGGGACTAGATAGCAAGGCATTACCGGTAGGGGTGAAAACAAAGAGTATTTAAACTTTATACTTATTACCATATATGTTTTGTCATTTGGATGTAGCATTGGGCACCCCTGTCTTTTGTTGAATACATTTGCCATGCTCAGTAGCTCTCTTTTTGACATAAATATATATTCATGATGTGGTGGGTGTGGGAGTTTGAGCTTGCTGGGAATGTGTGTGTTAATCAATTTCTGACTGGCAACAGTTGTATGGAGGTAGGTGGCACCTCCCCCCAGAGTTCACCCCTCCTCACCTTTTTAACTTGGGAGGTCTTTTCACTTTTGCTGCAAGAACAGGATCTACTATGGTTCTTTCCCCTCGTACAGAGGTAAAGGGAAGGGTTCACAGTGTAGTGTAGGACCTGCATTAATTTGGTTATACCTTGGCGTTGGTATGTAGGCTTATGGCGCTTTGGCCAAAGGGTTTAACTAAATAACCAAGTAATTATTATTATTATTGAAGTATTTCAACTTTATACTTATTACCATATATGTTTTGTCATTTGGATGTAGCATTGGGCACCTGTCTTGTGTTGTATACACTTGCCACGCTCAGTAGCACTCTTTTTGATATAAATATATATTCATGATGTGGTGGGTGTAGGAGTTTGAGCACGCTGGGAATGTGTGTGAAAACAAAGAGTAATGTTTAACTAATAACCTTTAAGCTCTACTTCTGATGGAAGTAATCAAGAATACTTAGCTCCCATGCGATTCCTTGAGGAGCAGCTCTCCTCCTGCCGTGTAACAGTGTCATGTGATGGTGTGTTGTCATGGCAACGCATCAGCATGTGACGTCGGTCAACATGACCGTGCAACGTTGCAGGAGGGGTGCCGCTCCGGGAAAGGAAAAACCTACCTCAAAACACACATGCTCGCACACACACCCCTTACCTCGAGCTGAGAAGCCGTTTAGCTGGTCCAGGGAGCTACATCTGAAGCCCTGCTCTCTGACTAAACAATTGCTGTCCTAGGCTATAGCCTATTCAGCCTTGTGGGAAATCTGCCTCTGGTTCTACATTTCTGATAGACTTGGTTGGCTACTCTTAAATCAATAAACCTTAAGTCTTCGATTGAATGAAGATGATGTTCTTTTTCTGAAGTCAGCTGCCACAAAAAAAATTTTTTACAAAAAGTACAATATTCCATTTTGGAGTGTACACAGAATGTATAGCTGTATGTAACAATAAAAACTATTCTCTTTAGAGCTTAAAATATTTTTGTAGTCTATTTTAGTCTATACAAAATGGCCAATCTTAGGCTGAGTCTATAGAGGGGGTAGCAGGGCTGAGGCGCGTTGACACTGAGGCCCGCCTGCTGAAATCTGCGCGATTTCATGCCCATGCAGGCGAGCCAGCGGGCGCGATCGGGAGGCGGGGGGAGACTGAGGGAGGCGGGGCAGTGACGTCGCTAGGCCAATCGCCCGCGACGCACCGACGTCTCGGCGCCGTGACGTTGACGCTGCTCCGCGCTGATTGGATGTTTTCAGCCGACAGCGCTCTGAAAAACAGCTTGGCTGTCGGCTGAAAAATCCAGCGCCTCAGCACGCGTGCGGACGCTCGCGTGAGCCCCCTCTAAAGTCATCCTCATGGAGGATGCAGGGGCTCAGCGCGGAGCGTCAGCATGGCTCAGCGCGGCCTCCCCTGCTGTGGACTTGGCCTTATATTGACGTGGTGCTTGTCCCAAATCCAGGGGTAACATATGAGATATAATGCAAAAAAAAAAACAGGACTGGCACTTAGGTATAATGGAACTGTGCGTGAAAACACAATAAAACAGTGAAACAGTGACCCGCATTGGTAACAAACAAGACGACAATAAATGACTCAATAGCCCACAAAGACCAATGTCTAAAATGATTAAACACAAATGTGAAGAAATCCCACTCAACCTTCACAAAAAGAAAAGTCTTGGTTTTTCTTGGCTTGCAGTGGATGAATGTAGTGAGGGCGCGGGATACCACATATGTAAGAGAAGAGAAGATGGCAAACAGTGCAGCACAGTATTGGAAATTACTGGTTCAATAATTAGTAATCCGCAACCATTATACTCACATAAGTGTGAGTAAGCAAAGCATATCACACTGAAAGTGTGCAGGAACAGTGGTCCCACGTAGAGGACCCTCTAGGTACAGAAGGAGTGGATTGGATGCACTAGGACAGGAAAACGGAGAAACACCATAGCGCAGACTGTATAAAGATTACATTTAATATGAAAGCACTTCACAAGTGCGCACTTACAATTTCAGCAATAAAAACGAGCAGTAGTAGTAGAAATTAGAAATTGGATACAGAGGATCTTTGACCTCACTATTCCCCCAGATCCATGGCTGTTCCTCTTGAGCAGACCGTTAACGGGTCTATCCAAAGCAAACAATAAATTAATAGCACATTTTGCCATAGCAACGCGGAGCGAGATCGCAGCATTATGGAAACGCCCCGATATTCCAAGCATCCCAAAGATTCGGAATCGCATGTGGTTTATTTGCCAGATGGAAAAGTTGACGAGTTTAGTTAATGACACTGGCACTAATTTCCTAAAAGTCTGGACACCTTGGTTGGCTCAGACAGATATCCCCGGGGTTGAGAGTAACACAATCTGGCTACAATAGGTATAGGTGCGTTCTCTTTTGGGAGTGGAAGCCCAATTCTTACTAGTCAAACAGTGACACAGACATATGTACCTTAGAGCTAGCCTGAATAAGATGCCCTGGGAACTGGGAGAGTCGGCCATTATCGTTCTGCGGGTTGCGCCGGGGCTGACGTCCTCTACCTATCCCTCCCCTCCCCCTTCCCTACCTTTCCTTCCCACCCCTCTTTTTTTTAATTTTATTTTACTTTGATTATTTTGACATTGTTCATCTTTTTATTATTCCACCGTGAATAGCCCGGCTGAGTAGGGCTTGAAAGGCCGGGTGATCTCTCAATGAATGTGTCTTTTCCCAAAGTTGGAATTATTTTCATGATTATATGCACTGTGTAATGTATCTTATGCTTGAAATATTCAATAAAAAATTTAAGTTATAAAAAAAAAACGAGCAGTAGTATAATGGGAGGTGGAGCGAGAGACGTTCTCACCGCTCCTTCTTCTCTGGGAGTCACACCTGATGGGATGCAAACGCTGTGCAGCTGGTGCTCCTGAATGCGGCCGCAAGAAATACCAAGCCAACTGGGTGTCCGTCCACCATGATGTCACTCCGTTCTAGCCTCAATTCAAAGCGTTTCGCTATGTTCAATAGCTTAGTCAGGAATCTCGCACCCTATCCTAAACTAACACTTTATATATCTGTTGTTTGGTCTCCATTGGTTGTGTCCCACGATCTCACATAAGGCATAAATCAAGAGTGCCATGTGTGGACCAATGGCAACACAGTCTCTTCGATACACAGCCAATCAGGAACGTTCATGACTGGGACAAACAGTGGTAAACCCTTTACAGGCATAATATAGCCTTTGTGATGTGTTCCAGGCATTGCGACAAAAGACCTAAAACACCCTATGCCATAGAAATGCAACAAATAGTATATTAAAATCCTAACACATAGTTTGACAGATATATTATATATCACAAAATGGGGGAAAGGGGAAAAGGGAAAGGGGAAAGGGGAAAGGGGAAAGGGGAAAGGGAAGGAAACCCTCGCATCTGCCTCTAATATAACAGGTCAAAAGTATATATAGTGTACAACGGTGCAATAAAGGGGAAGGAGAGCCAACTTAATACTAGGAAACAAAAGCACCCTATTTGACAGCACTCGTTGTATGTGATGATGTAATGGTGAATTACTTAAAATGTAATGTTTTATTAATCTCAATTAAAATAGATGTCAAAACATTGAAACCAGGAACCAACTGACATTGGTGACAACACACAAAACAGACAACAATACGTGATACTAAAACTGTAAACTAGGGGGATACAGGATGTCAAACCAATCTGCTGAATAGCAGACAAGAAACTCACAAATATATAGGAGTTAACCCCCTAGTGCAGCAATGATAGGAATTAAAAAGCCTGTATAATTAAAACAGGTAACGTAGGACTAATCATGCAAATGTATACACCTCAATACAATACCGGGCATATAACTAGTGAATGTTGACTCACTGCCGCATAAGGTTGTATAGACCAGATGGTAGCCAAAAATGGTCTAATAAGTCTGAAGTAGCTAAACCCCTGTAAGGAACATTAAGATGCCTAAAGAAGCTAATAGCTCAGTATATCAATGTCAGAGATATGAATCATGAATAACAGGCACAAGAGCTCACAAAGTGTGATGACTGGCTCTGGGGCACGGATCTAGTCCGTATCCAGTTATAGCCCCCTAATATAATGTGCCATATATACATGCTAAATCTAAGGCAACAGACATATTGCAGTGTGAAAACAGACAAACATGAAAGAGGGGAGGGTTTGACACAAGCAGCAGTTGTAATCAGCTGCTGTAACGGAACAAACAGGGTGGAGTGATAATACACGCACTAGTTAAACACCCTAAATGCAGCAGAGTTATATCTACTAAGCATCCAATACCTTGGTTAAGTTTGTTCTCTGGTGATTAAACATGCAGCGTACCTTAGCAGAATAAACGGGGTGAAGTGGTGATACACACACAAATAAGACACCCTTGGTGCAGCTGAATTATATCCACAAAGCCAGCGTTATGGCTGAGAAAGCACAGTAATGCTACAGCTAGCACAAAACTACTGATAGAGCATACAATACCTTTTGTTAAGTACAGTATATTCTCTAGCAGTTGAATGTTAAGGTACCCACTAACAGTGAAACCGGCACTTAGCAGTGCCTCTCACCCTCTAACCAGCATGTGAACGTCATGACGTCAGTCCTGTAGCCACCTCCCACCTGTCGCACGTTTCGGTGGGGCGCTTTTTCAAAGGTGGTCCCCCTAGTTTACAGTTTTAGTATCACGTATTGTTGTCTGTTTTGTGTGTTGTGTCACCAATGTCAGTTGGTTCATGGTTTCAATGTTTTGACATCTATTTTAATTGAGATTAATAAAACATTACATTTTAAGTAATTCACCATTACATCATCACATACAACGAGTGCTGTCAAATAGAGTGCTTTTGTTTCCTAGTATTATATTATATATCAGACAGATTGCTAACAAATTTACATCCGAAAAATACAAAATACACAAATGATATAAATTGCACATACAATCAATGATTAAAATTTAGTTAAAAAAAACATCCAAACTCGGTGTTATTATAAAAAAAATATGCATATATAGTGGAGCATGTACCAAATCTACTATTCGTTGCATTTCTATGGCATAGAGTGTTTTAGGTCTTTTGTCCCTATGCCTGGAACACATCACAAAGCCTTAGGCTATATTATGCCTGTAAAGGGTTTACCACAATTTGTCCCAGTCATGAACGTTCCTGATTGGCTGCGTATCGAAGAGACTGTGTTGCCATTGGTCCACACATGGCACTCTTGATTTATGCCTTATGTGAGATCGTGGGACACAACCAATGGAGAACAAACAACCGATATATAAAGTGTTAGTTTAGGATAGGGTGCCAGATTCCTGGCGAAGCTATTGAACATATCTATGATATAATAACCATAATGTGACTCCTCCCCCTGAAGAAGCATGCCTAGCACGTGAAACGTACGTCGGGGCATGGTGACGTCGGACGTATGACGTACACCAGGAGAGACGGTTTGGTAAGGGGGAAATACAAACGAGGTAACACAGCGCTGGATACAGCTGATTTTTCCTGTTTTCTTTCTGAATATATTACCATTCAGTTTAGGCACAGCATACGAAACTGTATCAGCTGTTATCCCTGGTAAATACACTTTTGACACAGCGGGACCACCCTATGATATGCGATCTCTTTGACGATTTAGCATGTATTTTTCACCTCGTTATTGCTAGCATTGCAGGCATTCAGGTGTACATTTCCCTTGCTAGGATGTCTCTCACTGGAGATATCTATGTAAGTGTCATCCTGCTTAGATTGGGCAGATAGTGTGTTTATTTCAGCAGGAATTTATTTCTGATATTAATCTTTTCCAGCGGCTATTATGGTTATTATATCATAGATACCTCATACCTAAGTGGACATTAGTCCCTACATTAAGCTACGGTTAGACATATACCTGCTTACCCCGTTTCCACCGTCTCTCCCACCTGAGGATTTTAAATCCTGTGTGTGTGTATATATATATATATGTTGGTTTGTCAAGAATAGTTTTAATAAAATTTTGTTATTTTTGGTTTTAATTTGCATTTGAGTCTGCTGTTATAGGGTACTGGACCCTTCCTTTGGTCCTATTTCATTATCCATTATCCACAGTGTTTGATATGGATACTGTAACTTATGAGTGCAGTCTATAGGGCTTTTGGTGACCCCTGGTGGTCACTTGTTCAAGTGTTATATATTATATTATATTATTCCCTATGCACCAAGTTTTTTATAATCTGTACTATTAGGTGAGCGACTAGTCACTATGTTTATGTGATAATGTAATTTTAAATACATTTACAGACACAAATTATATTTCAACATTTTGCAAACATTTATGACATCTGTATCATATATTTATATTATGTATATATTTACATTACCTTAACTTTGGGTTGCCATATGTCTCACATATACAGGATTGTGGCTTATTTCATTGACTTGTCCTATTGTCCGGAAAGGTCTGTCGAGTCGCATAACTGTTCCATATTTTACAAGTGACGCCATGTGATGTCACATTGGTGACGTCCGCGGTGTCATTTGACACTGCGATTCGGAAGGAGGGAGGCGGCTGCCACATGAAAGTGCCTTCCCACCGGGCTCGATAGGCCCAAGAGTGTGGCATCTGTATATGAGGGCAGACATTTTTGCTATCCCCAAATTTTGCTACCCTAGGCCCGCCACTGTCTATATATGTTGGCCCAGGGATACTTTGAATGTATCAGTGACTTGAGTCGTGCAAATTTCCCAGAATTCCTGGCTGCAGTGGAAGCATTGTATGCTATGGCTGCGGTCCCAGTAACTGCCACAGCGCACGGCGTGCGCTGTGCATGTAAGCACCGCCCCTCAATGGGGAAGGGCCCAGTACGCACCTTCACGCTGAAGGTGCAGCCGCGCCGTACTGCAAGATTTTTTAAACTCAATGAAATTGAGTTTAAACCTTGCGACGGAGGCGTGGCCACGCCCCCACCGGCGGTTCACCCAATGAGGGCGAACCAGCCGCGTGACATAATGGCCACGCCCCCGCAAATCCCCGAAAATGCCCCCTCCCGTCGAAAGCTTCCCTCTCTCTTGGAGACCGCAGATCGCGGTTAGCGCTGTGCACGCGCCGCCCCCCCCCCCCCCCGCCGGGCGCGCGTGTCACAGACATGACTGGGACCGCAGCCTAAGGCCCCAGTGTTTACTGCAGCGCGTGCACAGATAAAGGCCGCGATCTGCGGTCTGTATGGGAGCGATGGGATGCGTGGGAGGGCACGGGCATGACGGGGCATATCTGCCCTTCCATTGGCTGCCTGCCGACCATGTGATCGCGTTGCGGCACGGGAAGACAAAATTCTTGTCTTCCCTTCCAGCGCACACGTGCCATCGCGATACATGACCACCCACACAAGAAGCTACTGGGGCCTGCCTGATAGAGGTGTGTATCTGGTATGCAGCGCGCACACCGTAGCTCCCGCCGCAGCAGCTACTGGGGACCTGGCCTAAGAGATAATGGTGACAGACAGGGTTGCAGACCTGTCTGAGATCTGTGAATGTGCTCACAAGTGGTAGTTTATTTATTTTTGCTCAACTTAACTTATTTGATCTTAGTACACATATACACAAAAATCAGACATCTGTTAACAGACATACAGAAAGGGCAACCAGAATGAATCAGACACACACAAAAAGGCACAGGGCAGAAGCAGGGACACAAAGTGACAGTGTTATAGAGACTGACTCAGCCAGTGACAAAATGACAGGCACAGCTGTGAGCAGATCCAAACCGTGACACAGACTTCCTGGGAGTGCGCAGGACAATAATGTGGGAGACATCCAATCCTGGGACACATCCAGCCCATCGCCTGCAGCAGACTGTCTATCCTGGTTTTAACTACACGGAAACTGGTTCTGCTAGTTCATAAACAAGGAGGTTTAAACCAGCAAGCTCTGCACCACACTCTTCTGATACATCAGCCCGGCAGCACCCTGACCTGCTACACTGCACACTGGCTGCTGATCCCTGATCTTTGCTTCCGGTTTCCTGCTCTGACTCAACCTACACCTGATCTCCGAAGCAGCTCCATTCCTCTGTTGCACTACACACACTATATATACACATTGTATCCACACACACAACGTCTATTTTTCACCGTCTGCCGTACACATAGATATACAGTACTACTCACACACCCAGCTCGCTGCCCTATGTACAACGCACTGCATCCTCCATCTGTTATTTACATACGCACCCTTCTACTAATACATCATCTGCATACACAATATTATCACACACACCCAACTACCTATATTTGTGCCATGACAAACACACTTATGACTAAATGCTAAAACACAGCTTTACACACACGCACGCGCATATACACACAGCCTTTTACACACACAAACATTCTCTTGCCGCACCCACACACATACATATAAACATACCAGTATCACACCCACACACACGTACATATAAACATACCAGTATCACACCCACACACATACATATAAACATACCAGTATCACACACACACACATAAACATACCAGTATCACACACAAGCACACACACACACGCACACACACATAAACATACCAGTATCACACACACACACACACACACACACACACACACATAAACATACCAGTATCACACACACACACACACACACACACACATAAACATACCAGTATCACACACACACAAACATACCAGTATCACACCCACACATATAAACATACCAGTATCACACCCACACACATACATATAAACATACCAGTATCACACACCCACACACATACACGTACATATAAACATACAGTGACACACACACCCACACCCACACATATAAACATACCAGTATCACACACACACCCACTTCCAGGCTCCTGCTGGGCGCACATCTCTGATCAATGGATTCCGGGGAGGTCCGATACTGCGCCAGGTTTTCCTACCTGTTCCTGAAGTTTACTTTGATTGTGTACAGCACCATTTTTTGGGTGAGCGATCCCTCTACTGATCAGATGGTGGTGACTGGGTGGGCGGCTGTCCTGTGTGAGCAAGGAAGCTGGAATTTGTTAAAAATTGTGTATATAGGGGGATTGTGGGATTACCATTGAATACTTGGTTCATACCGGAACAACTGGGGTTATTACAGCATGCTGGGGTCAGTGCGTGTTTTTATATTGTCATTAATATGTTTTATGGGGAAGACTTTACTATAAAATCTCTTGTTTGTAGAGGATCTGGGATTAGTACAGTATACGATACTGTTTGGAAGGCGAAATTGGTAATGCAGGATACTGTGCATTCGAACAGTGTCATCTGGCATTAGTTTGTTGTGCAAGGGGGAGGTATGTATGCAGAACATATTTGCACAGGTTATTGCATCTAATCTTCCATTGAGTTGTTTTATTGGTATGATAACTTGCACACAACACGTACTTGTCTTCTGCATGCTCTGGGGGTCCCCACAAAACGTCATAATTCCATGACCGGTTAAGAACACATTTTTATACATCTAGCATATGAGATTTAACAACCTGAGCTACCTGGAGCTGTCCTTGGAAACTTCCATTTAAAGCTGCAGTTCAGTCTTTTTTTTTTAATTTTTTTTTTTACTTCAATAGTTTCATGTGGGCAATCTCTAATTACCTAAAGAACTGCATAGCTGCCGGTCAATTCATTCTCCGTCTATTGATCGGCAAAGTTTGGCGACATCTTTAAATATGGGGAATTTAAATCGTTGCTATAGCAACAAGCATGCTTGTTAAAATAGAATACAAGAAAATTGGTCTTTCAAAGTTGTTGTTTTTTAAACAGAAAATGCTAAAAGTATTTTTTCTTACTACAGACCTGATTTATTAAAAAAAAAAAAAACAACACATGCAGGATATTGCCTGAACTGCAGCTTTAAGTAGAGGACGTGCAGAGACTCAAACATATACTGTACATAGCTGAAAAATCTTGAAACTGGCCGGACAAGTTCGGGGGATCCGGTAACCAGGTGTCCACCCTTTTTGAGTACACAGCTAAAACGTGGGTGGTGCCCAGTGTCGTTTTCTTTCCCCTGGAGATCATTCCCCATGCAAAATAGTCTATTGAGGTACCTTTTTGGGTTTAGTTGTTTGTTAGTTCTGATACCCACAGCACTTTACAGATATTCATACCTAATCCTGTCCACTACCCCTTCCCCACCATCACAGTTATTCAGACACTACAAAGGGTATGGTTATACAAACACAAAACATTTTAACCTTCAGGAAGTGGGCTGCATATGTGGCCTTTAATTAGGGATGGTAACTGTCAAATTCTTCAGCAACTTGCATGGCTAATCCCTTTTCTGACATAGGGGCCAGCAATGCATTGCCTTGGCAGTGAATGGGTTAAGTACACCTTTCTCTTATCGCCTTTCTGTGACACAATCTGTTTACTTTAAGCTTTTCCTAGCAGTAATAAGGTGTGTCTTATCGGTGATCTCTGTATATTGCGTTAATTGTAATACACACACATTGCACTGCAAATATGAACACCTACAGTATACATGAGCGCGATTAATACGTGTAAATGTCAGACACACATACTAATAGCAATGGTCTGTACACACACTGAAGCGCCATTAAACAAGTAGTTGTAAAATTAGTGTATTCTAATAAATAAACCATGAGTAGTACTTTTTTATTTTTCTACAATCGCATTACTATTTATGCATATACAAAACACATACATATCACAAAAACGCACAAAGGTGATCAGACGTTACACACAAATAGCAACAGATAAAAACCGGAGCACTACTACTGGAACCTTTCTTATGCAATTATTGTGTCTGTATTAGCCCTTAGCACCACACCATTTTTTTTCAATTACACACAAACAGCAGCATACAGTAGCTACATATATGTATGTATCTTTTTGTCTTTGAATCATATGGCACAGATTCCATAACCAACCCCCCCCCCCCCCTCCTCCACCCCACTGGAATTGCACCACAATTACTTTGATACAAATACCCCATGGATTGTATACAGACACAGCAACAAACACAGAGTTCATAAAGCACATAATGTACTGTATATCAGCATACACATAACACACATTTCACAACTATACACACACAGCATTAATTACACCTATATGTAGCTAGTATTACACAACATCACAGACACACCTACTGTAGCAGACATTACACAGCCATGTCTGCCAGTGAATCTTCAGTGCTGATGGCAAATAACTTTGTGAAAATGCCTGCAGTGATCAAGGAGGGAGAACTCCCCCCTCCCCCCCCCAGGCAGCCTGCCCATAGGGGTGAGAGGGGCATGTTCAATCTTGTAAGAGGGTCATGGTGACATTCCAGAAGAGGGGGATGAATGAGGTTGTTGCAGGCAACTGAAGGGGAGGTGAGCATACAGACAAGGTAGATCTTTGTGGTGTAGTCACACACACAGTATATATACACACACATACTGTATGCACTTTTAGGGTAATATCTTGCACGCCTCTCAGAACTGACAATTTATATGACTAAAAAAGCAGATCAAATGAATATTAGTTATCTGTTGAAATTAATCATGACACGTGATTCCCTTCACTGCCGCTAAGGCAGACTTCAGGTACACATAGAGGTAACAATGTCGCTGTGTAATGACCCGTTCTATGACAATGTAACATAATGTAAAGTGACAGAAGAACAGTACAAGGATCCACAGCAAGTCTTATATGGTGCAAAAATGATTTATCAAAAATGGCAAAAAAGAGTCTCATTACAGTCCATACTATGCATAACACACCGTGTTGGTGAAATAAAGCTGAAAGGATACAGGGTATATGCAGGCGTGTGCACTCTATCTACATTTTGAGTGGTCTGTATCTTGCTTTTTATTTTTTATAATGTCATTGACTAATGGCATAAACTCACTGAGGTTACTAATTATATGTAGCCATGTGTATATCTTTGTAATTTGTTTCTCAATCTCACTTTTTGTTCTTTCCTTTCCTCCACACTATCTGTACATGTAATATCTAACACTCTTTCTTTTTTGCTTCCCTCTTTTCCTGCCCCTATCCATTCTCCTCTCTTCTTTTCTTCCCTCTCCCCCTGTCTTTTCACTGCCCCCCCCCCCCCACTTCACCTGTTGCTCTCACCTCTCCTTTCCTTCCCTCTCTCCCTTCCCCTTCCTTCCCTCTCCCTGTCTTTTCCCTACCCCCTTGCTTCTCCTGTTGCTCTCCACTGTCCTTCCCCCTCCCCTTGCCTTGCCTTCCCTCTGCCCCTGTCTTTTCCCTACCCACCCCCCACCCCCCACTTCACCTGTTGCTCTCTTCTCTTCTTCCACCCTTCTCCTCATTCCTTCCTTCTCCTCTCGCTCATCTTCCTCTCTTCCCTCTCCTTGTCTCTTCTTTTCTTGTCCCTCATCCTACCTCATCTCTTCCACTCCCCCGTCCCTCTCTTCTCCCTATCTTCTCTTTCCTCCCTTTGTTCTCTCCCTCTCCTCTTTTCCCTCTGTCTCCTCTTTCTTCTTGTCTGTCTCTCATTTCCCTCTTCCCACTCTACTTACCTAGCTGATGGGGGCCTGTGTCCTCACCATCGGTATATATGCTGAGGTGGAGAGGCAGAAGTACAAGACGCTGCAGGGAGTGTTCCTGGCTCCCGCCATCATCCTCATCCTCCTGGGAGTGATCATGTTTGTGGTGTCCTTCATCGGGGTCCTAGCCTCTCTCAGAGACAACCTGTGCCTGCTGCAGGTGGTAAGAAAGACAAAGGGAGGAAAGGAGAGAGCACTCCATGGAATTCAACTAATTCTGTCTCTTATAGCAACCTCTCATGTCTCTCCTTGTGCTTGCTCAGGTCTTTCACTATTCCCTCTCCCTATAAGACATTGGGTTCAATTACTTGTAAACCAGCCCTACCTAACACTTTGTGTATTACATTTGGGACCCCATATGCTTCCTCTCTTCTTGCCTGTCCTTCTCAGGCCTTTGTCTAAATGTTATAGCAGAGCTGCTGTTTCTGTCCCTTCAGTTTATGTACACACTCGTGGTCTGTCTGCTGCTGGAGCTCACTGGTGGAGTCATCGCCCTGATCTTCAGGAACCAGGTGAGGACCTCCCATACCCGTCCCCTTGTAGCATGTCCTGTGGAATATCTCCACTTACAGTCAGTGACAGTCCTCTATCTTCACAGGAAGATAACCCCTTCAATTTAAATGTGTGCAGGTTTAAAGCTGCACATGACACTTTATATAATTATGCTGGGTATCTTTTATTGCAGCTTCTTAAAAAATCCAGGTCATCTCCATGCCTGAAGTGTTAATTCTAAGCAGTGTGTTTGCTGCCAATACTAACTTAGCATCACAGTCCTTCTGCCGGAAAACACAGCATTCAACAAGGTTGAGGTTTATTTTAAGCAATGATCAGGAACTCCTCCTCTCGTTGTCCCATCAGACAATGGATTTGCTGAACCGCAACATCCGAAGGGGAATCCGCAATTATTACGATGACCTTGACTTCAAAAACATCATGGACTACGTGCAGAAACAGGTTTAATTTATTTATTTATTTTTACATGCAGCAACGTACAACTGCCTGCATCTAACGCTTATACATGTCAAAGCCACATGCCAGTGCTGTGTGTATATGTTCGTGAGTATATATTTACAAGTGGAGTGCAAATATTTGTGATTAAATAGTTTATCGCAGCTGTGTGTAAAGACACGTAAATGTACAGGGGACGTGTCTTGCCTCAGCATTTGCACGTACAATCAATGAATTTAAGGCAACTGCATTACTGGAAGGGTTCAAATTTAGCACTTTAAAATGTTAGCATCACATTGGGAAATCTATTCTCCGCATGTCTCCGTTTATTTCCCTTTTTAGCACTCATTCCCAGCTTGCATATGTACGTATAAAATGGATAGAGATATGCTGCCCCTTTTGCATGACAATTTCTACTACTTATTGAAAACTAAACGATCCTTTTTAGGGTTGCACCCACGAATGTGTCCTGATCTTGTCCAAGACTCTGAGCGTGCATATAAAGCTCATCGCGGTCCTACTGGGAGCAGCTGGACCAACTCGTTATTGATTTTATGCAATCACACATTAATGTTTTCGGGCATGTGTTTCAGCAGGAGAATATTTTGAACACTTTGAACTCGAATTTTATAGTAATCTTAGGGTTTCAGTTTAGATTATAACAGTTTAACACATTTACGAGCTATGAAGGAAAAACTCCTATTTCTTCTATGGCAGCCAAATACTAATGGGATGCTCTTCCTCCTCACAGCTGGTAGAACAAGCACTTCTTGTGACCACAAGGAGGGGGCGTTATCCACTGTTGGTCAGTTATTCTTGTTCTACCTCCGCTGAATAAAGGACGTCAGGCCGGTTCCCTGACCGTTTTATTTTTTCATGTATACTTTTTCTGAGGGCCGCGGTGATGCCGCCCCTAGCGGTGATGAGGTGATTTCCTTATCGTTTCCCAGCTTATCTCAAGAATGGATAGATGAACAAAGTTCAATAATAGTGCTCTAATGACCGTGATGGTTAAACATCTATGATGCAATAAATGCTTGATTGAAGATGGCTAGGTGCAGGTATATAGGTGAGTAATGAGGTATATATGGGTGAGCATGAGTGTCTGTGCCCAAATATAATGTCCTGGTGAGTGTGGGTGATGGAGATATATGAGCCCCACCCCCGCACTACCAATGTGGACAGGGTCTGACAACTGCCTGATAACACCAATAAAATACCCCAAAGTACAATTAAAGTACCAACTCACGTGACCATGCCCTTGTAGCCTTCCAGGGTGCGTGCTTCTGCAGGTAGGAAAGGATATGGTAGCCACAGATGCAGGTGTTGCAGAGCACAGCAAAGCATAGGTACAGGATACACTGGAACAGCAGCAGTAGAATAAAAGTCCTTTATTTTCACTTGCATGGTGCAGACAGGGATGGGTGCAAAAAGCCTCCTTCTCTTACGCGTTTCACGCCTATAAGGCGCTTCGTCAGACTCTCTGCATCTGTGGCTACCATTATCTCAAGAATGGCTGCTTTTATCCTGCCGTGTTAATGCTATTGCCAGCCGCATACAGCGATTTTTCAGCGCTGCCAGGCATCTTCCCCTTGAGGCCGCGGGAGCTGCTTCTCTGTGGAGCGGAGATGCGGGGACGTCACGACGCAGCACTTGAGCGCCGACAGATGACATCATGACAGAGCCCTTTTTTATTTCTTTTTTTTTTGCTCCAATGCATTTGATTTTCCTTCTTATTTTTTCCCTTAGTGATAGAAAGCTAGCAGCATGTCTGTTCCTTCTGTCCAGGGTACCAGAAAACAGAGCAGCCTCAGCAAGAGGTTCAAATTGTCAAAACCAAGAAAAACTAAGGCTAAATATTGTGCAGTGTGATGCCAAACCTTCTGCTACCAACCTCCAAAAGATTTTGCACAGTGTGCATTAAGAATGTGTCTGTGGAAGACCATTCTACTCCATTAACTACTTTAATTGATTAAGTGAAAACCTCACTCCTGCAGGCTGTAAAAGCACTCCAGGGTTTTGAAAAAGGCCCAGCTCACAGACTTTTTATTGGATTTGCAGCTTCACCGTTTCATTGACTATTCAGAACAGCCAAGTACAGTATTTCTGAACTTGTGAAATCCTCGTCGGGGGAGAAAGAGACCCAAGCGGACGCGTTTTTTTTTTAAGATGGATGCTACAGAGAAGCTCATTAACAATATGACCTTGACGATTAATATTGAGGACACCAGAGAAGAGCTTGGGGGTCATGGACCAGGCATTTCTTGGCTTTAAAGAATCGGCGAAAACGTTTTCTATTCACAGTTCTATTAAGGACATAATTATGAAGACGGACTGTTCATCACTGAATAAAAGACCAGCAGTGACTCGAAAATTTGTGAAATTGTACTTCAGTAAAGAGGACCGCAGTAAGTGGGTAATACTGCTAAAGGTGGACACAGCTGTTCAGAAATACAACAATCTTCCTTTTAAGGATCCTATAGATTGAAGAATAGAGGATGTTTTACGCAAACAATACTCTATTGGAATGACGCTGAAACCAACAGCAATAGTCTGTATATCAAGAACAGTCAGGATTTGGATAACCCATCTGGAAGATAGGATTAAAGTAAGAACATCCAGACAAACTCTTAAAGGAGTTTTCAAATCTTAGAAATTCAATGGACTTTTTGTGTTCTATAGACATCAGCAGGCTAGCAGCTAGATACTCCGCATATACTATAGCTGTGAGAAAAGCACTATGGCTTATAACATGGGCGGTGAATGCTGTGTCCAAGAATAGACTAGTGTCTTTACCTTATGACGGTGTATCTCTTCAGAGAATCGCTGGATAATATTATTTCAATGATGACTGGAGGGAGAAATAGATTTTTACCCCAGCACAGAAGTTTACAGCTTTCATCATTTTGTCTGGCCTCAAAGGCAAGTTTTTCAAGATACAAAGTTTTCTAGACGAGGGAGACATTTTAATAATTGGAATTCCTGACAACAGCAAACCTGGGGCCGGACTGCTCTGGTCAACCAGCTACACTGAGGACCATCAAAAAGCAAGACCCCTGAAGGGGACTGGGCTCTGGTACAACGCCAGTTGGGGGCTGTCTGGTTGGGTTTCTAGGCTGCTGGGTCCAAAGAACAGACTCTTGGGTTTAGCAGATTATAGTCATGGGGTATTCCTTGGAGTTCCTGGTAATGCAAAGAGTTCACTTCAAGGAATCGGGCACTCAAACGCTCCAGAGAAAAACCTAGCCTTAAATCAAGTGGTTCACTATCTGTTAGCCAATATGGCAATTCAACCAGTTCCACCTTCTCAGAGTGGCGAAGGTTTTTATTCTATCCTGTTTCTAGTATAAAAAGCATCAGAAGGATACAGAGCCATTCTTAATTTAAAAGAAATTGATGCCTTTCTCAACATCTCGCATTTCAAGATTAGTCCTTGAGTGCAGCCATAACAGTGATGGAAAGCAGAGCATTTCTGGTTTCAATAGACTTAAAGGATGCTTATCTCCATATTCCAATAAAAGAATTGCACTGGCGCTATCTTGCGGCTCCCTGACTGTGAGAACACTGAACTCCAGACAGCTGGTGGTGTATATTTTGAGCGCTGTAGGTTTGCTATTGCTTTATCCCAGGATATCAATTTACATATATACTTGTATTCCTGCAGTGATTACTAGTTATACAAAAATAAACTTTATAAATCGCTCATCGTAATAATTGTTTTGTCTCTTATCTATAATTTCAGGTAAGTAACATGGTGCATGAGGATATATACAATAATACCAGATATGATCAAAGAAGATCCAAATAAAGGATCTTCAACTAGAATGCACTCTGTTTCCATGTGTAATGTTTAGCAAGTGAAACTGTTGGGACAATCTGTCCGAAAAACATTACACATGGAAACATAGAGTGCATTCTAGTGGAGGATTCTTTGTTTGGATCTTCTTTGATCATATCTGGTATTGCAGTGATTACTAGTCACTAGTCATATGAATTGCTGTTTTTGATCAGCACTCATCTTAGTGCATACAAGGGAGCCATCTGATTACCCGTTGACTATGGACTATACTAAGTCAACCGCTAATTGAGTGTGTTACCACCTATGAAGAAAACCAAATGAGACGTCGTACTAAGGAGGACCAATAGTGCCACTACGTGAGAGGCCACCTACCTGAGGGAGAACTACACAGCCCAGGAGCCACTGATTGACATCATAGGCTGCGGTGACGAAGATCTTTCCCGCTCCATCCCGGCGCTTTGTAACCCATGTCTTAGTACATGGAATGCTTGTAATATTTTTACCTGATGTACGCAGATATATTACCCTTTATTAATACATTTATATTTTTTTTGAACATACTTCACGATGTGCGTTGTGCGCTGTTTTTCTTGTCATTTATCTGTTGTGTAGACCGTGTATTGGTTCTTGGGCCAGTGTGTTGGGCTAAACTTTGCCAGCCTGCTCCTAACCTCCAAGAACCCTAAGATTACGAAGGAGGTCCGATTGTTCAGAAGCCTCACAAGACCATCAAGGGCTCAATTCATGCACCTAATAATAGGACTTATAAATTCAGTCACAGACATAGTGCCTTGTCCACTTTCCACCTAAGACCACTTCAAAGAAATTTCCTCAATTGTGGGCGATGTCTAAATCTAACTCCAGAATTCAGACTAGTGTTGTTACCAAGCACAAATCTCAGCCGACATGGTAGACCACAGTCAGCAAATTGGGTTAGGGCAAGTCTTTGATACCTCCGGTCTGGACAGTGGTGAAGACTGACACAAGCTTCTTAGGTTGGGGGGTAGTTTGTCAAGATGAGGTGATCCAAGGACTCTGATCACATCGAGGGAAGTCTGCCAATCAATGTTTTGGAAGTTCAAGTGATATTTCATGCCATTCAACGTCTTCAGGTCTCATTGAAGGGTTACCCATTAAGGATCCTATCCGACAATCTCACTGCAGTAGCATATTTAAACTGACAAGGAGGAACAAGGAGTCCGAGAGTTATTTTAGAAGACACCAGAATCCTACACTGGGCAGAGAAAGATTCCATATATCCCTGCAACCTTCATATCAGGAGTCAGAAATGATGAAGTAGGCATTCCTTTCACCCAGGAGAATGGGAATTAGACCAGACCAGAAAATTTTCCATTGGTCAGTTCGGCCATGGGTCGACCTCACGGCATCAGCTATCGCAAGAAAGCACGGATGTACGTGTCAAGATGGCACAACCCGAAAGCCATAGCCAGGGATGCTTTCTCGATCACTTCCATCTGTTACATTTAGCCCCCCATTCCCCTGCTTCAGGGAGTAATTAACAAAATCGCGAGACAGGACTCTGACTATCCTAGTAGCCCTGTATTGGCCCAGAAAGACATGGTTTGCAGACTTAAAGAACTTGCCAGTGCAGGAACCATGGGTTCTTCCAACAGTTCTCGCATTATTAACTTGGGGTACTCTTTGCTTCCCCAATCTTCAATTGCTCAAATTGACAGTGTGGAACTTGAAAGGATGTCATAAAGGGCACAGGGTTTCTCCAATTAAGTCATATCTACCCTTCAGCTTTCCAGAAAGTTAGTGACTTCTAGAATTTATTACCGCATATGGAGGACATTTTATACATTCATGTAAATTACGAAGGATAATTGCAGCTAGAAGGCCGTAATATACTGAACTTCCTTCAGCAAGGGTTCCAGAAGAGTTTAAAACCAGGATCTGCATTTGGTGCATTCTAAACCGATTGCCTTAGATCCTATGGTCCCTAGATTTACTAAAGCAGTGTCTAGGATTAGGCCTACTTTTAGGATCTCCGTTCCTTCATGGGATCTGAACCTCGTGCTACAGCAATTAACTTCTTCCTTGTTTGAACCAATTCTCGAGCTCCCTATGAGATTACTCACAAAGTAGTTTTCGTAACCACTATTACAACAGCACATAGGGTTGGAGAGCTCCAGGCTTTATCATGTTGCGAACCATTTTTCTTCAGCTACACCAGGATAAGATAGTGTTGAGGATTGTCTCACAGTTTCAAACCAAGGTAGTATCAGACTTTCATATTAATCTGGATATTGTAGCCCCCTCATTTTGACCAAACCTGATTTCTGACAAAGATCTGGATGTAGTTAGGCTCCAACAACATAATTGCAGAGGACTGATAGTATTCGGGAAACTGCTAAGTTTTGTTGTCCTTTTTATGATGGACCCAGGCAGCTTCCATATCTAGGAGTGAGTATATGGTGCTCAAGTACATATCTAGACGGGTTAAGGCAGCTATATTTGAGGCATATAGAATAGCAGGAGAAAATCCTCATGTAGGACTAAAGGCCCACTCTACTAGGACCGTCGCAAACTTCATGGCTGGAAAAAGCTCAAGCCTCTGCTCAGGAAATTTGTAAAGCAGCAACCTGGTCTTCTTTACACAAGTTTGCTAAGCATTACCATCTGGATGTTCACTCATCAGCGGATGTGAAATTTGATAGAAGGGGCTTCAAGCAGTGAAAAGAAATACTCCCTCCCATTAGTCTAGGGTTTGCTCTGGTAAATCGCATTAGTATTTGGCTGCCCAGAGGACGTAGAAGAAAAAGAGGAAATGTACCGTCGGATATTTCTGTTTCTTCAAGTCCTCTAAGGCTGCACAGTTCCCTCTCTCGAGTCTTCTTATATTGGGCATATTAATATGTTTGTGTGCTTCCTTTTTAAGGACAGAACTTAACTGACCTAAGGTGGATAACGCCTCCTCATATAATGGTCGCTAGTAGCTGTGAGGAGGAGCTATCCCATTAGTATTTGGCTGTCATAGAGGACTTGAAGAAACAAATGTGTGAAGGTAAATTTCCTCTTTTCTCGTTTAATGAACCTGAACCTACCGCAGTGTATCTGGTACTTGATGACATAATTACATTGGTTTCACTGTATTATCAGTTGATTGTCTACATTGTGCTTCTTCGGTAGTGTTTGTCTACATAATAGACCTACAATTGTGCACATTTTCCTCGGGATTAAGTGAGAAATATGATATGCTAAACTGAAGAGGTCCCTTTTTCCTGAACACGTGTGTGTGTGTGTGTGTGTGTGTGTGTGTGTGTGTGTGTGTGTGTAGCATTTCGCATAAGGTGACAAAATATGACCACTGTCTATTGCTTTTCGATTTAAATCTTTATTCACCATGTTAAGGATAAATTATGTTATCTTTAAAAATGCAAAAATATAAATGTTTTCTATTATATGAACCGTAATCCTTTGCTATAACATTTACTATTAATGGTACAGAGGGATTCACAGTATGTGTACATAAAGTAAAATACCCTTACTTTTTCAAATGGGAATTTTGGTGGGGGCAGATTTTAGGAAAACAGTTTGGGGTGGATGGGTTCCTAATGTAAAACAGTTGCTAATGGGATGGGGGGTGCAGTATGAAAAGTAACTAACTGTATCGTGGTCCTGTGGGTCACACACTGGGTCACGTTCCTGGTGGTCGCTCCATGTGTCGCGGTTTCTTTGGGTCCTGCTGTCCATTCTGTATGTCAGAGGACATCATTGGCCTAATTGTGTTCGATCTTTGCTGTACACAATCTCATTTATCTCTCTCCGTTTCCCTGGTGCTCTCAGTTTAAATGCTGTGGGGGAGAAGATTACATGGACTGGGGCCGTAACCAATACCACGAGTGCTCTGCCCCTGGACCCCTGGCCTGCGGAGTCCCATATACCTGCTGTATCAGCAACAAGGTGAGGTTCACAGTGATTGTGTTGAGCTGGGAAGGGTTGAAGACAAGTTGCCTTCTTTCTAGTAAGGCAAGGCCGATATACATTAATTGGAGCTACCGCAGCTGATCTTATTGAAACAAATACAAATCCAGCTTTAAAATAAAAAAATTAAAAAATGTTCCCATTTCTAGCATCAGAAGGTAAACCTGGTGCTGTGTTGTTGTTGTTGTTGTTGTTGTTGTTTAAGAGTCTCTGTACCTTTGCATAACCCCTATTCCGCTCTCTGTTTCAGACGGTCGTAATGAACACCATGTGTGGATACAAAGCCTTAGAACTGGATGTACGTATTCATTAAGTGTGATCAGACAGTGTTCTCTGTGCTGATAGGGACACATCACTGCAAGTATCCTTACTCTGTACATAGCTGTCCTGTCTGATCACATTCGGTTTCAGCAGCAGAGGGCTCTCATTTAGGTCTCTATCTATAAATCTCTTCTCTGCATTGGCATGTTACTCTCCTTAAATGGCTGGCATTGAGTGGGACAGTAAAGACAGTGATACTTGGGCACTGGCTGACCAGACCTCGTATGTTTTATATATGTAAACCCCTAATCTACAGTCTGTGTGAGGTGACGACCTGAGCCCTTCCTTCCTTAAAACACCATAATTAGACCCCTTGAATTAAACCAGATGTGACCTGTGCATATATTTACTGGTGATTTTTATGACCCCTGGTTAACCTTCAGCCGATGGCCCTTAAAAAAAATATACATGTATACACACCTCACAATAAATAAAGACGCTGTGCTGTGTCCATTTATACTAGTCCTAATTGTATTGCCAGCACTGCGTTAGAGCTCTGTTATCAAAATGGCATGTAGTCGCGTTGCAGGCCTGTTAAGGGTGACACATTTGTGAGGTGTCTGTATAATACACATAGGATACTCGATAGTTGCAGGAAAAGGCCTCCCGGATGTCTGCTATCCTGTTGCACTTTGACAACCCAGCAAATATCTTGATCTCTCTTGCTCTGGTCTCGTCTCTTCTCGCTTTCTCTGTGTGTAGAGAATGTGTTTCTGCTGCTCTCACTTTCTCTGTCCTTGGCCAGCAGTCTCATACAATCATCCTCTTTCACCTCTGTGAGTGTCAGGCTGTCTCACTGTAGCCCAGCTCACTGTCTCATGGGCAGTCTCTCTGTGTGCCTCTCAGACTGTAACACTGTCACTACCTATATCTGTGTCTCTAAATCAGGATGGCAGTGGGACTCCCTCTCTCTTAAACTGAGTTTGTTTCAACATTGTCCCATGGCTTTCTTATCCAATGCCATATCTCCTGTCGTGTTGCCAGGCAGAACAGGGACAGTGTCTTTTTTTTTTTTAATTCTTCATCGTACCATGTGATATGTAGGGCAGATTAATTATGTATTGTCTACAGTATACATATATTTGTAGCATGGGCAACATTTATATCAACTTTATTTCTCACAATGGGACGCAAAGCGCTTCACAATTACAGTATAGTGCGTGATACACAGCACAAGAATTTTTAGACACCGTCCCTGCCCAGATGCGTTTATAATCTATGATTTTGGTGTCTGAGGCAAAGGGAGATAAAGTGACTGACTTGCCCAAGGTCCCGAGCCGACAACAGGCCAGTACAGGCATGAAGCTATAACCAGGTTAAGTATACCTTGTAAAGATATCATTGATACCTTCACTGAAGTGGTTTGTGACACTCCCAAAATACTGTAGTGAAATATCACAAGGATTTACTAATGTCATCTTACATGTGATACAGCAACTTTTTTTTTTTTAAGCAAAACTAACAAAGTATACATTTCCTGTAAGAAGAATCAGGTTCCCTGATTAAAACTCTGTGCAGTCAGTGTCTTTACTCACTGAGTCACTAAGACAAGGCTTTGCAATTCTCCCTAACACACTTGATTCTCCTCTTACACATGTTGTTCTTCCTTTCTCATACATTCGTTACTCCCGTTGTGCTCTCTGGTCTCCGTTCACTTGCTCTTTCTGTTTTACATGCTGCTCTTCCTCCCTTGCAGCGCGTGGCAGGACAGAAATTTATCTACGTCAGAGGCTGCTCAGATGCCGTGATTATCTGGTTCCTAGATAATTACAGTATAATGGCCGGGGTGCTGCTGGGAATCCTGTTGCCGCAGGTGAGCGAGCTCACAAGGGCAGTGTGTGTGTGTGTGTGTGTGTGTGTGTGTGTGTGTGTGCGCGCACACGCGTAACGCTCTGTATGTTTCCATTAGGATTTTGCATGTGGTTCTCAGCGCAAGTTAATACAGATGCAGCAGCTGTTATTACTCCCATTATCACACAGTAACAAATGACGTAGAGCGATTTGTATAGAAATTGTGTCGCATTACTCGCGGTTCTATTTGTTTGAATGGATCTACAGGATATTATATGCTAAAACTCGCACCCGCACTCAATATTGTGTGATAATGGCTGTGTGTGATGGTCCCCATGTGTCACACACTGTCTGCGAATTATTGCTTATGTTCTACGTTATCTCTGAATCAGCCTTGTATATTACTCTTTTCTATCTCTGTGTCTCAGTCCTGTGTGTCATACTCTCCCTGTCTCGCTGTTTCAGTCCTTTTATGTCACTCTCTCTGTATCCCTGTGTCACAGTCCTGAATGTCAGGGGTGTTTAAACTGGGGGGGGAGGTGGGGTATGTTACTCTCTCTGTATCCCTGTGTCGCAGTCTGTGTGTCACTTTCTCTCTCCCCATGTCACAGTCCTGTTTGTCACCCTCTCTCTCACTCTGTCACAGTTTCTTGGAGTCCTGCTTTGCCTTCTGTACATCTCGCGTGTAGAGGATATCATCAGTGAGTGGAACAGTCCTGCGGCAGTCCTCCTCGAGGAGTCAACAGAAAAACCTGAAATTGAGTTCTCCACCAAGGGCTGCTGCTGGTGCTATCCCGGCACTGAGTCGACTGCTTGAGGGTGGGAATAGGGGAGGGTCCATTCCCACTCATCCCACAACCAGCTCCTGCTCCCCTAATAAGACAACCGCACTAATTAAGACTAAGATGATAACCGTGGAGCTTGTGTGAGACATGGCCAACTCTTCCCTAACACCCTGAATTATAGATGGCTAATGAGGGGGTCGGGGTTTATAAAGCTATGGTGTGTGGCTTCCAGACGCTGTGTTTAAAAACTACATTTGCCAGCATTCTTCAGTAGCAGAAAGTAACAATCTACCTTTTCACTTGTGCCAGGGTGTGTTTTTAGTTATGCGGCACTAAGCAGCTCTCCTGCAGTCTGGAGCCAAGAGACACTCACAACTGTGATTATACTGCAGTTTATATGACTTCCCACATGGAACATAAGCTATATATTTTTTTTTAATATTTTTAGTGCACTCCAAAGACCATTCTGTTGTCAAATGTACAGGCATGAAGCTATAACTTGCTTCAATATACCTTATAAAGATATCATTGATCCCTTCACTGAAGGGGTTTGTGACACTCCCAAAATATTCTAGTGGAATATCACCAGGATATACCAATGTCATGTTATATGTGATATAGCAACTTGTTTTAGGCAAAACTAACAAAGAATTCATTTCCTGCAAGAATTGTAAGCATTACTTGTAGATGTAAATGCATTTTATATTTGGATGTCCCATTGAGGGGAAAAAAAAAAAAAAAGTTTCTAATGCAATAGATGTATCCTGATCACTTAAATTATTATTCTCAGATGGGGAAATGTTGTACAAAGAGACAAATACTTGAATAGAAGGTTTAACCAAAACACAACTGTAACCTCCCAAATCTCCTCTTGGTCTGTTGCCACTACTGCTACTCAATGTGAGGGCAGCTCTAAACTCCATACGTTTAAATTAATTTAAATGGAACTCTGATCTTGACATGGAAAAGCGACTAAATGGCACCTTGAACAGACCTAGGAACTTAAATAAAAAATAATAAAAAATACATTTTGAGGGGCTTAACACATTTCTGAGATCTTTAAGGGTCTTATTTTTTATTTATTTTTTTGAAGCGTACATCTGCAATTCTTTATTTAGAGATCTGCTCGCATACAGAGATCCTCAACTGTATCGATGAATCAGGTCAAATAAAGAGCATTTTTGTTTTTAAAATTAGACTAAATGGGGGGTGGTCATCCTGAATATACTACCAGTAATGTATTGTGTGCATCAGTTTATTTAGGGAGAGTTAATAGATAGAAAAAGGTGTTACATGATGCATATGTTATAATGGGGTGTATCAAATCATGTGTCCCTTTCTAATCATTCTTAATTACTTTTCTTGGTTGTGCTCGGTTTGTGATGATGTAAACCTCCAGGCATTAACTGTAACAAATAAGCCACAAGCAGATTAAATTAATAAAGAAAACCTGCTGTGCCTCTACACACACTCTTCTTTGCCTCTGTCCATAGACTGAAATATCTCTGTAGTCTGCAGCATGTTCATATTTAGAGGAAATCCCTGCAAACTGAACTTGAATTGTACCTGTAAGTGCTGGAGCAGCCACATGCCAGTGCACCCTCCTCAAAAGCTGGTCTCTGGTTTACAGGATACTGTAGGACTGCAGTGGTGTGTGTCAGAAAGCACTGTAAGATCTCACTGAGATAACTTTGACTGTATTAACTTGTTTTGTACTCTGATCTTATGTGACTAATGGTTATAGTAATACTCAGACTGGATGCCCCTCTTTGGCTGTATCTCGCCTCATCCTGTGCCTTCCTCAAGGCTTTTTTTTTTTTTTTTTTTTTTTTTTTAAATGTATGTATGTTTTGACATAGGGGGTCTCCGGAGCTGAACCACGTTGATTTCAGCTTCGGGGACCGTGCTTCCCGAGATTAATACCTGCCATATGGGGTGCCAGTAGGACCCCTTTCTGAGTTTACAATGTGACAGCTTTAAATGTCCCGCATCCTGCAGGCCAATAGAAAGCCGTGACATCATCCCTTATGGCTTCGTTCTGGCCTGTGTTACCGGGGCATTTAAACTGAAGGGGGATACTGCCACCATACGGAGGTAAGTATTTTGGGAAGCAGAAGGTCCTGGAGCTGAAATCAACACAGTTCAGCTCTGGAGACCCTCTGCTTCAAACCCATTACAAAAATAAAAGCTGAAGTCTCCCATATAGTACCCAAAGAATACCTTCAAAAGTATGGAGTATTTCTTAGTTGGTTCATGACTCCTTGTTCTGCAAGGGAAAATTGAGCAATATACTGCAGATTTCTTTAACTAGTTAGGACTATGAAGCATTGCTCCATTAAACTTTCTGTAAAAGAGGTGGGTTGAGTGGAGACACTACAAACATTTATCCTGGAAGCACATTGCTAAATGAATGCGTTTATGCTGAGGGTTATTAAAGACAATAATTAAATGCAGATGTCTCAACAGTTTAGTAGAGCAATACTTTGCAGATATCTATAACATGTACGTTGGGTAATAAACAAACATTTTATAGTATATGAGTGGGTGTATGGGACTAGTTGTCTGCAGAGCTTGGAAGATTTTCAGTTTCCCTCGTGAGGAGAATATGATTTTAAAATTCATCTCATCTACACGCACTGAGTTCTGCTCACTTTGCTACTGTAAAATATTGTATATTGTTTTGTAATCTAAATCTGACTTTGTTTACCAAACTTTGGTTATGCCAGTAACCAAGTGCATTTTTTTTATTTGAATCCTTCCTGTTCTGATTGTGTTATTCTGTTGTTTTAATGAATCTGTTTTTAATGAAATAATAAATAGTTTTGTTTAATTTTGTTTATTTCCTCGTGATTGTATATCCAATTAAAAGTGTAACGGTGTACACGCAGCAAGGCTGAAAAGTACAGTCCTGTCTTGGGAAAGTTTGCCTAACAAAAGGAAGAGTAGAAACAAGATATACACTGTAAGATCCACCCTCTCATATGTGAAAATGGCCTTGTAATTGTAACAGGCTTATACCCAGGGCAGTCTTCAAAATAACATTGTTTATCTTATTTCACACACTGCAGTTAAGCATTTGTACTTTCACAGGCCTTGTGAATCTCTTGTTGGAAGAAAGTCTTTCATTCAAAATCCTGTGTTGGTTTTTTTAAACAAATCAGTGTAGTATTAGATAATACTTACTGCATTTTGTTTAACTCTTTGTGCCTTTCAACAATTGTTAATGCATTAACCATTTGAGGGACAGTTGTATTGTATGTCTTTATTTATATAGCGCCATTAATGTACATAGCGCTTCACAGTAGTAATACATGTGGTAATCGAATAAATAACAGATAATATAAATAACAGATCATGGGAATAAGTGCTTTAGACATAAACATAACATTAAGGAAGAGGAGTCCCTGCCCAGAGGAGCTTACAATCTAATTGGTAGGTAGGGAGAACGTACAGAGACAGTAGGAGGGAGTTCTGGTAAGTGCGTCTGCAGGGGGCCAAGCTTTATGTATCATGTGTTCAGAATGTTCACAGTGCTATTCGTATGCTTCTTTAAGCAAGTGTGTCTTAAGGTGGGTCTTAAAGGTGGATAGAGAGGGTGCTAATCGGGTACTGAGGGGAAGGGCATTCCAGAGGTGTGGGGCAGTCAGTGAAAAAGGTTTAAGGCGGGAGAGGGCTTTAGATAAAAAGGGGGTAGAAAGAAGACATCCTTGAGCAGAACGCAAGAGTCGGGATGGTGCATAGCGAGAAGTTCCGCAGCCCCTCCAACCCTTGTGATTACGCGCTAAAGAGGTCACATGATAGCTCACTGATGATGGAAGGGAGGACTCATCTGTGTTCCGCCTACCATCACTTCAGATCATGCCCTGAGCTCCATAGGAACACAGGATGCGATCTTGCAAGTATTAATTAGGGGACCTAGTTAATACGTCCTGGGACACGTAGGGTGTCAGAACCTATGACATAGGAGCTATGTCCCAGGGCACTCAATGGTTAAGATTCCTGGTGTTGCTATAGGAACCAATTTAGAAAGCCATCAGTTCCTCTTTTGAAATAGAAAGCCATATTGGGTGCTCTGGAAATCAGGATCTTTGCCGATTGATCATGGGAGAGTGGGTCGATTGTCAATTTAGGTAATTTCCAATTTAGGTAATTGCATTGCTATAAATGTACAGCACTGCTGCATTTATTAAAACAAAACACAAATTAAACATTAAAAAAGGGCAAGATGCAATGCCCCTTTATTAGTAGTTGTTCCTGAGCCGAATGCACATTCATGATGAAAACATTATTGCTGCTAATGCTTCTACTGAGCAATACTTTCTGCATTCACTTTATTTTAAACATCACAATCAGTAAAGTCAGTATGTTTGGTGGAATGCCTTTTTAAGGACGATCTTGATCAAAAAGGAAAATGAAAAATATATACCAACATCAGAGATATTCATAGGTGAGCAGTGCATTCCAAACAAATCTACACTACTCCATGACCAATACTGCTAATGGATCAGACAATTACGTGGCCATTAACATTTTGTAATTATATATTATGTCGTGACAATACGCAAATTGCAATCAGTAGTTCTTCCTTCAGTGCCTAGGAACATACTGCACATACATTATCAGACAAATAAATTATCACTACAACAAAACGTCAATCATGATTTTCACAGCATCTCCATGAGTAGCATTAGTGCGCCGCCATCTTGTTTCCTTACAGCGTTCCAAGCCTCCCTCCGACTCTACCATTTGGTACGCACATGCCCGGCCCTTGTAATATGTGACCGCAATTTATGGGCGGAAGCGGGTGAGCAGACTTCGTGCACGGAACGGAAGTGCCTCTCTCTTTCGTCTTCCGCCTTCTTTCTCTCCCGCAGTCATGACTTCGTTCGAACTTATGAAAGCGAATGTGGGGGAGCTGCTGAAAGGGATAGACAGGTATTTGGGGGGGCGGCGGCGGCTGAAGATTGTGTGGTGATATTGGTAATATACAGAGGGAGATGTGTGTCTAGATCTACAATAATTAGTAATATATAGGGTGGTGGGTGTGTTCCCATGTGGTGTGAACTCATCCAGTATAAACAGTAATTGCATATTATTATTTTTTTTTAAATAAACATAAATTACTGGACTGCTGTTTGAGGTGTGACCAAAAAAACAAGATCACATATTCAAAGTTACTAAACCCCAACATTTTATCATTAACCATTTCTGTTAAGTATATAACGCTGCATAAAAGCAGCACATCTTTTACTAATGCAAATATTTAATTTAAAATTGGGGGTTTGGTTAAGTAGTTCGACCAAAGTATACGTTTGCCTGTTATAACAAAGTAACCCCAGATCAGGCATGTCTTAACATAATATATATTTATTTTTTTGACCATGTCATCTGAATTTCCCCTGCGACTCTCCTTTATTTTCAAGGAGGAAGACTCTTTCTCTCTCTCTGTGTGTGTGTGTGTGTGTGTGTGTGTGTGTGTGTGTGTGTGTGTGTGTGTGTGTATACACATAGGCAGACAGACACCTCGAGGCAAAAGTGATATTTAATGACTCGTAGACTATACTTTCTCAAGAGCTTGTGTGAGCTGAAACATTGTCATTAAATAGCACTTTTTTTTGCCTTGGAGTGCCTGTCCTTTTTTTTTTTTTTATGGATATCCCTCTAAATGGTTTTGCCCCCATTATTATTATTATTATTAATATATATATATTTATTTTTATATATATATATATATATATATATATATATATACAGAAAGTAGCCGTGTTAGTCCAGTTGCGATAGTGCAGAATAAATTAGTTCTTCAGTATTAGGTGATACCTTTTTTATTGGACTAACAATTTATGTCATAGGACAAGCTTTCGAGAGTTCTCCTCTCTTCTTCAGGTCAGCAATAGCAATGTTAGTCCAATAAAAAAGGTATCACCTAATACTGAAGAACTAATTTATTCTGCACTATATATATAAACATTTTTATTTTAATAGCTCTATCTGGACTATATAAAGGATAAGGCAATTAGTGAGTGTACTGGGATAGATGTCTAATATAGGGGAAATATCTAAACGGGGGTGTTATTAAAGACTGGGTATTGTATGGCTGAAGGCTTAAATCCTGCAGTGCCCTAATGACATACAGTGTACATCACGGAAAGTGCCACCTCCGAGACCCCTATGACACGCTGGTCACATGATCCATCAGTCCTGGATGGTCTGGTCATGGAGGTGGCAGGACTGGCACTCAAGGGGTTAATGTGAAGAGCAGTGGGTAACCTGGGCTCAGTATATAAAATACAGCATTAATAGTACTATATCATCAACTGTAAAGGAAAAGGACATGCATGTAATAATTTCAGCTGACGTCAGCATACGCAGGCAATGGGGAAAGCCAGCAGGATCTTAGCTTGTCTATAGAGAGGTATTCCAGCAGGAATAAAGGGGGGTAGTCACTGGGAAGACCTCACCTAGAGTACAGTGTTCAGTTCTGGAGACCATATCTATTCATATTTCTAATAAATTTGTGTGCAAAGAAGGGCTACTGCAATTGTGCATAAGCGTTACAGCATAAGACATCAGAAAAGACTAAAGGACCTTAATATGTTCAGCTTGGGGGATAGAAGGAAGAGGAGGGATGTGATTAAAACTTTCAGATACCTAAGGGATTTCAGCATTACAAGTACAATAGGGAAGCATATTTCAGAGAAAGTAGTGCTAGAAGGAGAAGTTATGCTCTGAAGATGGAGGATGGGAGGCTCAGGGGAAATGTGAGGGAGCACTTCACAGGGTGGTAGATTCATGGAATAGTCTCCCAACAGAGGTGGTAAGGGCAGTCAGACATGCTTGGGATAGACATAAGGCTATCCTAAATATAAAAGAAAGCCAAGGAACAAATAGGGTCTGAGCTTTTACAGCCGACAGGAAAATGGGCAGATGGGGTGGCCAAGTTGTTCTTCCCTGCCGTCAAATTTGGGTGACGGAAAAAATATAGGTAATAGGGGTTTCTATAGGGAAAAGACTTGTGGTGGGTAAATTATAGGTAATATGGGACAAACAATATGCCTGATATAGAACGTGTACTGGTGTGGTGAAGCAGAGGGGTCAGTTTCTGCTGTACACCGTTACTGAGCACCTAGTGAGATCTTTATCATGCTGAGCGTCACTTTAGCTCTGTATACTTGTGAGAAGTGTGGGACTGAGGCAGATCCCGCGCCATGTTCTGGAGGTCTGCTTGCTGATGATCATCTCTTTTTGCCATAGGTACAACCCAGAGAATTTGGCTACTGTGGAGCGCTATGTAGAGACACAGGCAAAAGAGAATGCATACGATCTAGAGGCAAACCTGGCTGTACTTAAACTGTAAGTATGTATGTCTTTACATAGCGCCATTAATGCACATAGTGCTTCACAGCAGTAACATACGTGACAATCATATAAATAACACATAAAGGGGAGAAGTGCTTCAGACATAAAAGTATCATTTAGGAAAAGGAGTCCCTGCTCCGAAGAGCTTACAATCTAATTTGTTGGTAGGAAGAATGTACAGAGACAGGAGGGCGTTCTGGTAAGTGTGTCTGCAAGGGGCCAAGTTTAATGTGAGGTTAATTATCAGCCATGGAGCTACTCGTATGCTTCCTTAAGCAGGTGGGTCTTAAAGGTGGATAGAGAGGGTGGTAGTCAAATATTGAGGGGAAGGGCATTCCAGAGGTGTGGGGCAGTCAGTGAGAAGGGTTTAAGACTGGAGAGGGTTTTAGTGCTTCATACCTCGCCCTGTTAATACCCGACATGCATTGTCACAATAAATTCTTGATTATATTAAGAATACTTGGATTTCCTTCATATACTTGTACAGCATCATAATGCTGCATCATGTAGTCACAAGGATATGTACACAAAACATTATCTGATATATACAAGCCAAACAAAGACACTACAAGCATTGTGGATTTTTAACCAACATTGACCAATTAATAATTATTTGGAAGATCTCAAATATTAACCTTTTTTGTGCATTGTTGAAATGCCATATTGATTCTAACATCTGTAGGACAGGGATTTGTTTTTCTTGTGCGTTTGATGCATTTGATTGTATTGTAACTACATGTGTGCTATTGTCTATTTTGCAAAGCTCTTAACACACTGTTGAAACCATATAAATAAATCTACATTGTTATCACCCCTTAAATCTTTGCTTTAGAGATGTATTTGTACTGTGTTCCCTGGCAGAAATGCAATATGTAGTGGCCTCTGGCAGTGAGAAGCTTAACTGACTGAAGATAGTGGAATGATCTGCATACACATATTGGAGTAATGTGAGCTAACAGGTAATAAGCTTGAGAGGACCCATTTCTGATGACCATTTCCTTTCTTTCCCTGCAGCTACCAGTTTAACCCAGCTTTCTTCCAGACCACAGTAACAGCTCAGATCCTACTGAAAGCCCTCACCAACCTCCCTCACACAGACTTCACACTCTGCAAGTGTATGATCGACCAGACTCATGTATCCTTTGTGCTCACCTTTAACACTTTCATATCTCACCTGACATGGGCTATAACACCTTCCCTGCTAGAGGGGACTGCAATGCATTATAAATTTGTGTTCAGAGCACTATATACAGATGTAGCAGACATTATTATCCCCCTCAATGTGCACTAATGCACCAAATGAGTTAGATAGCATGATTTGTCTCCTTAACCACTGTGTTAATAGCATTAGGCTACGCTTATAGTGACAGCGACGGTGACGTCAGGCTGCGGTCGCTGGAAAGATCAAATTGAGATGACTTCCAGCGATAGCGACCAAGCCGTGGCTTACTATAAGCGCACGCAACAACGGCAATGCATTTGTTTTGCCACGTCGCTGTCGCCGGCACTATAAGAGCAGCCTTACTGTTGCATTAATGTAGAACACAGTGTTAACAGGTGCAATGACATCTGCTATATCTGTATCCGTGTGCAGAGTAATGCATTACAGAGCTATATATGTATGCATATATACGCGTGCAGAGCAATATGTAGCAATATATAGCAGTGTATGTATTAAAAAAAATAATCAGTGTGCAGAACAATGCATTGCATGCTCCTTGCAGTTTAATGTGCAGTTGCTTAAAAAAAACGCAGGAAAGCCAAACCATTGAAATATTCAACTCTTGTTTGAAATTTTATAATACACACTACTCTGGATTCACTAATCTGTAATATCCGCACAGCGATCCCGCGTTATTGGTCATTGACTTGCTAATTCTCAAGTTAGTAAATCTCCACGATTGAGTCACTGTCCCATTTATTTATTTATCAAATGTTTTACCAGAAAGTAATACATTAAGAGTTACCTCGTTTTCAAGTATGTCCTGGGCACAGAGTTATAATGACAAATACATGGTTACAAATACATAGTAACATTAAGTGAAAAGGGTTGCACATTATATACAAGACACTGCATGCACAGTTAAAGATAATATATATATTATAGGCGTATATAACGGTTACAGACCAGATTAAAAATGTGAGACGGCTTTAGTTTTGAAAGAACTTAGACTGTTTTGAGATCGGGTTTAAACTTGTGAAGATTGAATGTACATGTTAGAGCAGTACTGAAACTGCACAACAAGGACTAGTTCACATGTCTTCTCTGCAAAGTTTCCTTAACAGGTGAACTTTCAGCAAGAGGAGCGTCCAATCAGACAGATCCTGTACCTGGGCGACCTGCTGGAAACATGCCACTTCCAGTCCTTCTGGGTGAGTATCGACCGCCCTCCTCTTTACCTTCTGAGCACCAATCTATATCCTAAACTCTCCTGGTTTATACACTTAAGTACTGGGGGCTCCTGCCGTGATTTGCTCTGCTTCTTACAAATATATTTCCCTGAAATGTGTTGCTAGCTTGTTTTCCACAGACAGATACTCTATTTTAGAGAGCAGCTCTATTATTACAATCAACAGGAGTGTGCAGTTCTGTCATGTAACCACTAGAGGTTTTAGATACTGTAAGCTCCCTAACTTTCTTGGTGAAAGGTGTATATATGAGGGTGGATGAAGGAAAGATGACTTGTCACCATTACAACTTTATCTTGTTTGGTGCAGCGTGTTAATGTATATCCAGAGTAGGGAGAAGATTTCAGAAATGTCTTTACCATTGGGCTTAATCTATGAAGATAACGTTGTGAATATGATATCTGCTAATTGAATTGCGTCCCCACTCTCTCCTTTCTTTCTCCGTCCTCTCCACAGCAAGCACTAGATGATAACATGGAGCTCTTGGACGGGATCACAGGCTTTGAAGACTCTGTTAGGAAATGTACGTGTGTTGGCTGTGGGGGATTCTGATGACATTTTAGAGTCATGTTAGTAAGCCAGATATTAGTTTGCCACACCCACCATCATAGGAGATCTCTATCCACACAAACATGAATTCCAGTAATAATATATAATATTTTCTCTCAATAGGTTTCAAAGCGCTTTACAATTACAGTATAGTGTGCGGTATGCAGCACAAGAATTTTATAGGCACTGTGTTGCTTTATTTAAAAGTAGTACCAATTCATCATATATCAAACTAATTGTAGTTCTCAAATTTGTGATATGCGTCCCTCGCAGCCCTTTATAATTACACTTCACTATCATTTGTATTCTTAAAGAGGTTTCCTGGCATATTTTTGGAATTTAAAAGGGGAACAGCCAAGGGCAACATTGATATTAAGGTTACTCCATATACAGGTGTATTACTGAGATGCATGCAGTAAATTGAAGCAGGTGAGATCCTACAGTGTCCATAGCTAAAGTACTCGCCCACATGACAACGTCTAATCCTATCAGCTACACACTATCTTCTTGCCTGCACTGTATTGTGTCTATGCTGACAAGTCCAGTCTCTCTTGCAGTTATTTGCCATGTGGTTGGCATCACATACCAGCACATTGACCGCTGGCTTCTGGCAGAGATGCTGGGAGATCTATCAGGTAAGAGCAGGAAACACCCCGCTCAGATGACAGTAAGATTTTCATATTTTTATTGTATTTTGGTATGTATATAGCGCCAATTATCTATTCAGCGCTATAGACAAACAAAAAGAACGATTCCTGCACTCCTACCAATTAGGCTAAGATAAAATAATAATCTCTTGAAAAAGGGTATTTTGTTAAACCCTTTGGCCAAAGCATTTGTAAGCCTGCATGCGACGTCAAGGCATACCCATAATGCAGGTACCTACACTGTGCGTGCGTGCGTGCGTGCGTGCGTGTGTGTGTGTGCGTGTGTGTGTGCGTGTGTGTGTGTGTGTGTGTGTGTGTGTGTGTGTGTGTGTGTGTGCGTGTGTGTGTGTGTGTGTGTGTGTGTGTGTAATATATAATTGGTGAAAAAAGTGTGTGAAAGCCCTGAAGGAGTTAAATAAAGCATGAGCGTATGTGAGTAGTGCAATTAAAATCTGGCTAAAGCCAGTATCATAGTTACATTTACTATAGAGGCAAACTGGGTGCACAAATTCCCTGGTGTGAATGTAATAAAACGTACACATTTCTCTCTGTCAGCCTTATACATTCCCCTACCATTCAATGGCGGGTGATGTCCAGACTGACATTGGGGTGCTATATAGGGGAGATTAATACATAGAAGTAAACAATGGGTGAAATGAATTGATGCTGCAAAAAGCTTACAGTCTAACTGTTATATATGAAATCACCCAGATAATACTGCACAAGATGATACCACAGGTTATCTTGGGTGCCATGATGTCTTTCTAAGATTGTTCATCTTTGATAAAGTCGCAAGACGAAACGGGTCAGAGGATATCTAAGTTTTTTTTAACCTGGCTGTCATGCCGTAATAAAAGTTTTTTTCTACTGCATATTGCCTTCAGCCTGATTTCCACCAGCAGTGCTCTGAGCCCTTTCACCCTTCTAAGATTGTTCATCCACACATCCTACTGAACACTGTGTGGAGATTAGGTTAATTCATATAAATGCTGTTTTTAGTATTTTTCTCGTTTAATTCTCCCCTCTCTGTCACAAGTATTCCTTATCCTTTCTGCAACTGAATAGTTAAGGTTAGAAAATGTGTCCTCCCATTTGCTCCTGCCATTGGGAAAATGAATTCTCTGTTATATTTATTATACTTCAACTTGATTAGATGGTGCGAAAAGACAAGGTTCTTTGTCACTCTTATCATTGATTCTTCCTTTTCCCCCTCTTCCCACATCCACGGCAGAGCCCCAACTCAGAGTCTGGATGAGCAAATACGGTTGGACGGAAAGCGACAACGGCAAGATCTTCGTCTGCAACCAGGAGGAAAACATCAAACCCAAGAACATTGTGGAGAAGATTGACTTTGACAGTGAGTTTCCCACCTGCTTGGTGTATATCAGAGCTGACCACACAGAAGGGGTCATTTAAATACTGTGATTACCGATAAATGGACATTTCTAGCATCTCCAGAGCACTGTTTTACAGAGGAGCTTAAACACCACGTCTTCTCTCTGTTTTGCAGGTGTATCTGGAATCATGGCGTCTTCTCAGTGAGCCTTTCCATGAAGAAGTGCAGCTGTTGATCTGTAGACCAAATGTTAAATTGCTAAAAATAAAAAATAAATTAAACCACATGTCTTCCACACTCGTCTGTGTTTACAAAACACATGTAGCTTGTGCATTTTATTCAGAAGGTTGAAGCCTTTGTAAGGTAATTCAGTGAATGTGAATAAATTGTGGACACATGCGGTGAATGCTCTTAAAACCCATAATTGTGTAAGATTTGTGGATGCTTCTTTTTCACTGCAAGCCCTGTCTTTTACCTCCTTCCATCAGTAGATTTTTACCATTAAATTGCCAATAAGGCATTTCCCCAAATGCCAGGGTAATAATTTACTCCAATTTTGGCCATTGCCATTTGTGTATGTGGAAAAATAAGAAGTTTGGTGGGCTTTTATATCACATGCCACATATGTTTCTTTCGTTGGTTTTTGTTCGATTTCTCAGTTCTGAGATGGACCAAACCTTTTTAATAATCTATATCGTGTGCAAGAAATGTCACTCCTCAGCTTCAATGTGTGAAATAGTGACCTACTTATTACTAGGATTGAAATGTTGGTATTTAGATTAATAACTTAGTGCTGATAACTGATTGTTACTGCTCGCATAAAAAGACCCTGCTTTATTACATCAAAATATAATGTGAAATTAGACACACTGTTACAACATGCAACAATAGTTCTTACTTATTGTGACTTTGTATTAAGCCGTTGACTTTCCAAACATCTCTGTGCACTAATAGATGAGCTTCACACTTCTATACTGTGATACAGGTAATACATTTATTCCTACAGTACATCTCAAGGTTCCAGGCCCCTTTAAGATGCACACTTGTATATAATGTTCCAGTAACATGGCCGTATTATTCGGTACTTCACCATCACCAAATGCACTTCCCCTAATTTACTCACGCCCCAGTATATTTGCCAGTGTACTACTTAGATTGTAAATACTTTCAGACAGGGCTTCCCATATAAACAGACAAGTGTCCTACCGCTCAACCTAATAATTGTAGATAGCAAGGTATATATGAAAAGCTGAGGTGCAAACGGGAATATAAATCAATGTAGAGTACATAAATGTTTTCCCAAAAATGGGAAGACAAAAAAGATTCCCTTATACTGCACTCATTCAGCTAAGTGAATGGTTTATAGAGAGGACTCGGTGGTCTCAGTGTATTTTACTCATGTCGCCTTTTGGTAACAGAACTCCCAATGTACTCAAAAATAATAAAATGTTATCATATATACAAAAACGTGAATATATACAATGTGTGTATACAATCCCCAATGGTGGGTGTAGGGTCAGTATAGATGTAATAGATCCAAGATGTGTGGATACTATCATCTATAATGTGTAGTATTGTATGTCTTTATATAGCGCCATTAATGTACATAGCGCTTCACAATAGTAATACACATGACAATCGTAAATAACAAATACAGATAACGGGTTATGGGAATAAGTGCTTCAGACATAAACGTAACATTTAGGAAGAGGAGTCCCTGCTCCGAGGAGCTTACAATCTAATTGATATGTAGGAGGACCGTACAGAGACAATAGGAGGGCATTTTGGTAAGTGCTTCTGCAGGGGCCAAGCTTTATGTATCATGTGCCTAGTAATTCTACGGTGCTATTCATATGCTTCTTTAAGCAAGTGGGTCTTAAAGGAGGATAGAGAGGGTGCTAGTGGGGTACTGAGGGGAAGGGCATTCCAGGAGGTGTGGGGCAGTCAGTGAGAAATGTTTAAGACGGGAGAGGGCTTTAGATACAAAGGGTAGAGAGAAGACAGCCTTGATCAGAACACAAGAGTCGGGATGGTGCATAGTGAGAAATTAGGGCTGATATGTAAGGAGGGACAGAAGAGTAAAGCTTTAAAAGTGAGGAGGAGAATTGAGTGCAAGATGCAGGATTTGATAGGAAGCCAGGAGAGTGATTTCAGCAGGGGAGACAGACGGATTTAGGAAAGAGTAGAGTGATTCTGGCAGCAGCGTTTAGGATAGATTGTAGGGGAGACAGGTGAGAGGCAGGAAGGCCGGACAGCAGGAGATTACAGTAATCAAGATGGGAGAGAATGAGGGCCTGAGTCAGAGTTTTAGCAGTTGAGCAACAGAGGAATGGGCGTATCTTTGTGATATTGCGGAGGAAAAAGCGACAGGTTTTAGAAACGTTTTCAATGTGAAAGGAGTCGAGTGTGACCCCTAGGCAGCGTGCTTGGGCTACTGGGTGAATGATCGTACTTCCAACAGTAATGTGGAAGGAGGTAGTAGGGCTAGGTTTGGGAGGAAGTATGAGGAGCTCAGGTAGGGTCAAGCTTGCTGTCTTGGAGTAATGGTATAACGGTTGCATGCTTGAAGGAGGGGGGAAAGGTACCAGAGTAGAGGGAGGTATTAACTATCTGTGTGAGCGTAGGGGTTATAGTAGGAACAAGATGTTTTAGGAGATGGGAGGGAATGGGGTAAAGAGGGCAAGTGGTAGAGGGAGAAGAGGAGATCAGCAGTGACAGATCCTCTGTGACAGCGGAAAAAGAGTCAAGGAAGGCAGGAGGAGAGTTAGGATGCAGTGTAGGATGGAAGGAGGAAACAGGAGATGTTCTGACGAATGGATTCCACCTTTTCCTTGAAATAGTCAGCAAAGTCCTGAGTTGAAATAGAGGAAGAAGCAGCAACTGGGGGTGGTTTGAGTTGAGTCAAAGACAGAAGAGTCGGCGTGGGTTACATAGTTACATAGTAGATGAGGTTGAAAAAATACGTACGTCCATCAAGTTCAACCTATGCTATATTTAGACAACAGATACTTTATACTTATTGATCCAGAGGAAGGCAAACAAAAAAACCCCAGAGTCATATCATCCAATGATATCTCATAAGGGGAAAAATAAATGAATTCCTGATTCCAAGAACATTTGTGTGTGTTGATTAGTGAAGAAAAGTAGGCTTGTTTAGCCTGAGAGGGCAGAGTTGAAACAGGATAGCATAAATTTGTAGTGAAGGAAGTCTGCAAAAGTGTGAGGTTTCCTCCAGAGGCGTTCAGAGGAACGAGTGGAGGAGCGCAGCAAGCGTGTGTGGAAATTTAGCCAGTGTCTGGGGTTAAAAGGGCGAGGGCGGCAAAGAGAAAGCGGGGCATGTAGATCAAGAGAGGAGGATAAGGCAGAGTTGTAGTTTCTGAACAGGTTGTCAGGGTCTGGAGTAGAACTGAGCGAGGAGCGTAAAGTGGAATCAAAGGCTGGTAGGTTAATAGAGCGCAGGTTTCGGCAGAAGCGACTCTCAAACTATATAGGCGCAGTTGGAGAAATCAGCCCCCATCTATACTCCTTATAACAAAAAGACCCATAATTAAGTCTTGATACTTAAACAAGGTATCTTCTGCTGCAATCAGCTCTGCGTCGTATCCTCACTGCGACCTCTTTCTCCAGTTGGTGAATGACGATCCTGCGCACGCCTCTGATCACGCTCCTCTCGACTGTCTTCAATATCGTTGTGGTGCTCACGAGTGTACTTTTCAGCTTCTCTGGCCTCAGTGAAGAGTTTCACTCCATTCGCCGTAAAAAGTCACAGACTGGCTGGAAACCCCAAAGTAAATCTCTTGTTTTGTTGAAACAAAGAGCTAGAAAGTTTTTCAAACTCTCTCCTTATGTTAGCGACGCCACCGAATAGTCCTGGAAAATTAATATCTTGGATCCCTCGTATACAATTCCTCCTGAGTCCTTGTAAGCTCGCAGAGGTCTGGTTTTTACACTAAAGTCCAGCAATTTAGCCATCACTGCTCTTGGTCTTTCTCCTTGATGTTTTGCTGGACCCAGCCTATGGGCTCTTTCTAGTTTGGTGGTCGCCAGATCCAAAGGTAACCCCCAAATCTCCGGCAGCCATTTTGAGCAGAAATCCATAAGTTGATAGGGTTTTACAGACTCCGATATCCTAATAATTCTTATATTGCTCCTCCTGGATCTATTTTCAAGATCGTCTACCTTTTCCTGCAAGGCTTGAATTTTCTTTTTTAGTTCCTGGTCTTCTGACTGAGTTTCACCCAGATCATCTTGCAAATCTCCCACTCTGGTTTCCACCTCCCCCGAGCTTACATTTTGCAAGGCGAGTTCCTCTTTAAAATCTTCAAGGGACTTTAGCAGGGAGTCAACCCTCTTATCTACTGCAGGCATTAACTCTTTTGCAAGCGCTTTAGGCCTCGGCCATATTCCCTGCTGGCGCGCTGAGGCGCAGGGAAAGCGGGTGCTTTCCCTGGCCTTGCGGTTGCTTAACGCACGCACTGTCAGCAGCCATCAGGGGGCCGTCAGGGGGCGGGCGCGTCACTGGCCGGGGGCGGGCCAGTGACATCACAGAGCTGGTTCGCCCTCATTGGGCGAACCGCTCACGTGACCGGCCTGTCGTGCCGGCAAGTGGGGGAATTTAAAATTCCCCTAAGACTTGCGCTTCCGTGACCGGCCTGTCGTGCGGCGGAAGCGCAGGTGAGCCCCTACTAAAGCCGCTCTAATCGCGACTGTAGGGGCTCAGTGCTGAGCGGGAGCGCGCGTCAGCACGCTTCCGCCAGCAAGCAGTAAACATGGCCAAGGCCTTAGCCATAGCAGCATATTCAGAGTCTGTCTCTTTAAGGGCTGTATCCTGTTGTTGTTCCCCTGTCTCTCCCTCCTGCCTTGTAAGGGCTGTTATATACAGCGTGCGGCCCTATGCGAACGCGCGTGCACGTGCCGCATGCTTTTCGTGAGTGTGTGTGTGTGTGTGTGTGTGTGTGTGTGTGTGTGTGTGTGTGTGTGTGTGTGTGTGTGTGTGTGTGTGTGTGTGTTTATGTGTAATTTATTATTTATTAAAAAAAAAACATTAGTAAAAAGAAAAAATGTATTAGACTTGTGCAGACAAATATATACACATACATAAATACATACATACACACACATACATACACATGCATACATACACATGCATACATACACATGCATACATACACATGCATACATACACACACATACATACACATGCATACATACACACACATACATACACATGCATACACACACACACACACACACACATACATACACATGCATACATACACACACATACACACACACACACACACACACACACACACACACACATACATACACATGCATACATACACATGCATACATATACACACACACACACACACACACACATACACACACACACATACATACACATGCATACATACACACATTCACACACATACATTTGAGCGCAGGCAGTGGCGTGAAAAGATTATTTTCCTCATCTTCGCCGCTGTCTGTCGGCTCCCATCTCCCTGCCGCGCGCGCTCGCGGCCCTTGTATAGAAAGGCTGACAGACGTCAGCCAACTAAACATCCGCACGCACGGCGTAGCACGCGCCCGGCACTATAGAATGGGCCTAACTCCTGTGACAGGGACCATCTTAGAAGACTGTTTTCTTCTCACTTTTCTCAGCTCACTTCTGCTTAGCTGTTCCAGCCAATTTGCTTCCCAGAAAGGTGTTCCTGGTGCTCCATGGTCTGCACTGTGGATCACTGTGTTTTTTTTCTCTTTTTTAATTGATTTTTTTACAGCACAATTTTGCGTTGCAGTGTGAGGCTCACTGGAGCTCAGCAATCTGTGTCTATTCTCACTGGTGCCACACCAGGACATCAATGCCTTTTTTCTAATGTAAACCAATCTAATTTAGCTAGCCTCTTCTCATAAATCAGATAATCCATCCCCTTTATTAATTTGGTGGCTCTTCTCTGCACTCTCTCTAGTTCCATAATGTCTTTTCTTTGGAGTGGTGCCCAAAATTGTACTCCATATTCAAGGTGTGGTCTTACTAATGCTTTGTAAAGGGGCATAATTATGTTTACTTCCCTTCCATCCATTGCCCGTTTGATGCAAGATAATATCTTGTTTGCCTTTGCAGCTACTGCATGACTTTGGGCACTATTGCTAAGTCTGCTGTCTACAAGCACTACTAAATCCTTCCCCATCAAGACTTGGGAAACACCTACAAAGGTTAATGCTGCGATTACCAGGATAGCGATGAGAACGACACTTCCGGTTGATAACACCATTTTGTTTAAGGACATAATGGAAAGAAGATTAGCGAATGTCCTAAGGAAAGCATTTGTGACAGGGACAGTCTGTAAGCCAGCAGTGGCCACGGGTTCTGTATCCAGATCTATGCAAGTCTGGGTCGCAAATATTGAAGATGCACTGAAAAAGGTGGTTAAGAGAACTGCAATCCTAAAATCATTGGCTGAGATAAAATTAGCCACAGATTATATGGCATAGGCATCATTTGACGCTATTCGTCTTCAGGATCCATGGCTTTTCAGTAGCAGCAAGTAAATCCCCGTGGTTAAATACATGGATGGCAGATGCAGCCCCCAAAATAACTTACTGTATGTATATTACCTTTTGAAGGGGAATTCTTGTTTGGTAAAAAGTTAGGCAACATAATTTCAAGGGGCTCTTTCAAGGTCCAGATGTCAGCATCGAAGGCTTCCATTGTTCATTGGATCACAACCTGTATCCGTGACACAAACAGACAGAAAAGTTCTTGAAGGGTTAAAAGCTCACTCAACTAAAGCGATAGCTACATCATTGGCTCTCAGAACACACGCATCTCCTGCAGAATTATGTAAAGCAGCAGTGTAGTCATCTCTCCCCACATTTATAAAGCATTATAGACTTGACATTCATCCTTGGCTGATGCAAGCTTTGGGAGCAGTGTTACAAGTGTGATAAAATAAAATTGGTACAAAAAGAAACTGGGTATCTGTGTTTCTTTTGTCCTTATATTTTGAGTATCATATTAATTTTTTCCACCCTCAACATGACTGCTTGGGTATGTCCCATACGTGTGACACTGTCATGAATGTTGAACGGGGAAATAAAAAATGTATTCCATACCGTAATTTTCTTTTGCCGAAATAAGTTCATGGCAGTGAGTATTTTCCCGTCCCTATTAATAGTAAATTGCAAGAGAAGATTAGCTTGGGGAAATCCTAAAACTGACTACAGGTGAGAGGAGTGGCATTTTATGGCACACCTGTAGTAATGTTTTCTGTCCTACTTGAGACTGATGGACTAGGCTACCCATACGTGTCCCTGCCATGAACTTATTGCGGGAAAAGAAAATTACGTGAAGGAATACATTTTCTATTTTATCCCAAAACAGTCTTTGCTCATCTCCTCCTCCTTAAATCCCTCTCCTGACTTTCCATCCAATTTTGGATCACCAAGGATGTCCACTGATCTGCTCATTCCCACATATCAGCCTTGATCTCCTGTTATGCACCTGCTCATCTCCTGTGCTCTTCCCATAACGGTCTCAACTCCACCTCTTTCACCTCTACTGCTCCCTCTCACCGTAAACACTTTTCCCTCACTGCCCCTTACCTGTGGAACTCCCTCACACTCCGTACATGCCAAGAACTTTCTCTCCCCACCTTTAAGACAAACCTTGAAACTCACCTTTTAAATGAACCATTTCAATAGCCTAAACTCACGGCTACTGTCCCACACCCATAATCGCTACTACCAACCATTGTGGCCAAACACTACCATTTACTGCACTTATTCCCTCACCTGCTGTCTGTAAGGATGAGTCCATGGTGACTCCAGCAGTGCGGAGGCGCGCTGAGGCTGAGGGAAAGTGGGTGCTTTCCCTGGCCTTAGTTCACGCGTCATCCGGGGGCGTGTCAGGGGGCGGAACAGTGACGTCACAGAGCTGTGAGGCCAATGAGGGCGAACCGCTCACATGACCGGCCCTGCGCTCCCGTGAGCGCAAAAACAAAAAAAAATTTAAGAGCTACGCCTCCGCACGCCTGCGGAAGCGTGCGCGAGCCCCTGCTAAAGCCGCTCTCATTGCGGCTGCAGGGGCTCACTGACAAGCGTCAGCGCGCCTCAGCACGGGTCAGCGCCTAAGCGCTGACCATGGACTCAGCCTAAATCTCCCAACATATCACTTGAATTGTAAGCTCTCCGGGGCAGGGATTGTCTTCCCTGCACTTATTGTACTATAATTCCCTGTACTGTTTCTGTGTCTTTTGTAAAGTGCTAAGTACACTATGGGTGACATATAAATAAAGATATACATACATGATGTATGTTTCTATGCAAAGAGCTACAATAATGATGAACAATCCCTTACTCCTCTGTTTACCCTTATCCTATTTATTTTTTAATCACTGCCTCATATTAATTTCTAATATCTTCACAGTCAGGATAAAGGTTTTAGATCTTACCAAACAGGGCCTCATGCAGAGAGCATCGTTATTTCAAAACTCGCCATTTTTTGTTCAATTTCGCGCAGAAAACGGCAGAAAATGGCGAGTTACGAAAAACGCGCCAATTTTTTTTTCCTATGTCTAAAACTCGCCTCGCGGCTGGCGAGAACCTCCATCTCGCCATTTTTAAAACTCTCCGAATGCAGAGAGGTGCGAACGGCATGTAGCGGCTGTTCGCGCCAAGAAAATGGCGCGATTTTCGCATTTTTGCCACGCCAGGAAAAGATGGCAAGATGGCGCTCGCCGCCTATAGTAAAGGGGAAAAAAAAGGCGCGAATTTGTTTTTACACGTTTCTGAAGCGCGCATCTTTCCCATTTAAACTCGCCACACGCATCCATGTTAAACATAGCAGAATTCGCACTTTTCTGCATATGGAGAATAAAACTCTCCAAAAAAGCTACTTTTTATGAAATTCGCCAATTTTAAAATTCTATGCTCTCTGCATGAGGCCCTTTGTTTTGATAATTGTAGTTGGTGTAGTTTTTCTCCATAAGCTGCAGGCAGTTGAGTAGTGGCCAGTATCCCACTTGTGTCACGTAGCTGGATATCTTCAGTTGTCGCACTACTCTAATAAAGGAATTTTTGCATAATTAACTATTTATTTGCAGGTTGGAAACGCACAACGTTTCAGGAATCTCCCTTCCTCAGGTGCAATATTTACATAAATCTGAGACATAGTGAATACACTTATATACCTCTGATCCTGTCTCAGTTCTTTTTGGCCCCATTTGTTCATTGAATGGCTTCACTCGTGACACAAAGCTCATGATAGCTCAACTGAGACAGGAACAGGGTATATAAACATATTCCCTTTGTCACCGATTTATGTAAATATTTCACCTGAGGAAGGGAGAGTCCCGAGACGTTGTGCATTTGTACTCCTTGATAAAGTGTACCGGTGTACACGAAATACGTAGGAGAGTGATTACCTCCGTTTGTTTTATGGATTAAAAAAAGGATTATTCTTCATCAACCTTGGGACCCACTTCTTTGACTCTGCGCCAGTTCTCCTCTCTCTACATTGCATTTGTAACCTGCAAATAAACAGTTTATTATGCTAAAATGTCTTATATAAGACTTTATTATAATAGTGCGGCAACCAAAGATATCCAACTCCAAATTTCTAATATCTCTTAACGCCTAAAATATTTTCCGCTCTATACTATTTACCTTTCTGGACTGTGCATGCATCTGTTTTCTCTTTTGAGCTATCATGCTTATCCCAACAGTTTTCGCTCTCCTCTCTCTTCTCTCTCTTTCCTCCCTTTAAAACTATGTGTCCTCCCTTCTCCACCTCTCTAGCTTTTCTAGTCAATGTCTCTGTCATGATGCCCATCCTTCTGCCTCTTTCCCTTCTATTTATTCCATATCCCTCCTCTTTCTCGTCTACCTCCTTGTGTGCATGTTTTTTTGTCCTCCCCTCTCCTCTGTCTGCGTGTCACACTCCCTCCCTCCCTGTCTGTCTCTCCCTCTCCCTCTCCCCTCCTCCCTTCTCTCCTCCCTCTCATTAGCTCCGCAGTGTTTTCAGCATCCGTGTGACGCAGGAAGGCTGAGGGGAAAAAAATAGGAGCAAGGACCAGCATCAAGACCGAAATCCACCTGAACAGAACCGGGGTCAGCATCATAGCAGGAGGCTTTATCACCCGACAACAAGGAGCTGAACATCATCAGCACCAAGGACAGTGACCTCTTCCAGCACAAAAGCAGATCGGGTGAGTGGGGTATATCCACACAAACAGGAGGGCTATATACTGTACCAGGGCTGATAGGATACAGAGGAAGATGGATGACAAATCTAGATTATATTAATATGATTCATGTAAAAATAGACAGATATAAGACACACAGGTGCGTAATATACATTACATTATGTCGAGTGCTATATATATATATATATATATATATTTTTTTTTTTTTGTAAAAATAGATAAGTAATTATAAGAACTACATCTAACTATACATACATCTATAGTAAATCAAGAATGCACAGATGCTTAATATAATACATCATGGGTCAGGTACAGAGAACGATATACAAATATCCGGATAGAGAAATGGGCATGAATATATATATTATATATATATAGAGAGAGAGAGAGCATAGAGAGTGATATAGAAATATTCAGATGATGTAGGCAGATTAGATGCATGTGTTTTATAAAAGTGGGTTGACTGCTATAGGGAACAATGCATTATATCCCAAAACATCAATGACGCAGGCTATGTAAATTATGATGTGACTGTTTTCAGTGATAAATTGGGGCACACTATGGTTTTGCGTGCCAGTGGGGTTTGTTGCTGATAGTACATGATGGTTTCAGCCTGGGACGTTGATTAATGGAAGACATGAAAGGTCCATGTTTTATGGCACAAAATTTACATCCACTCTCCTAATTCCTCACTCATTGATTCTCTCCCATCTCTCCCTTCCCTCCTCCCTGCACTCTTGGGATCCTTTCCCATGTAATTGCTCTCTTTATTTTCTGTGCTTCCTCTCTGACTGCGTCTCTCTCTTTGTTTCTTCTTTAAATTCTCCAGTACACTCATCAATGTTTATATTCAGTGTCTGTGATCCTCCTTGTGTTTCTCTCTTTGCATCTACTTCAGTCCATGTGTCTCTGCTCCCAGCTCTCTCCTGATTGGGGACGCGCTGTGTCTCTACTTGGAGATATTTTAAGCACATTGTATCTCTTAATAATCAGGACATTCTGGAACAGTCTCTAGACTGAGAATGATTTGGCTCTGACTGTGAAATGGTCTTTGTCCCTGGCCGGCAGTCTGGCTCAGTCCCAGGAACAACTTTGCGTGGAGCTAGGGAGGTGCCCAGCACAATGGGGATGAGCCTCACAATGTGTGTGTTTATGCAGATGTCTGTGTGTATGAGTGATGTATGAAAGCAGAAGGGTTTGGTACTGTATCTGGATTCTGTGCACATATTACTATTCAATTATTGTATCTTCGATTGTAAACTCTTCAAGGTAGGGACTGAGGAAAAGATAAAGGTAGTTTGTACTATAGTTGACTTTTGTATCTTAGATTGCAAGTTGTTCAGGACATAAGTTCCCTCTCACGCTGCTAATATATGTACTCCGTTCCTGTATACTCTGTTTATCAAATGTATCTCCCTGTAAGATGCAAAGTACATGGTCATCATCAATCAATTTTTATATCAATCATATGATATCGCCAATTCGTGTGGTTATACTGTATAATATAGCACAATTAATCTCTACAGAGCTTACTAATGTAGCATCTGTGTAACTTGTTGAAGTTCACACACAGCTGGCAGTGGGGATTTAGAATTCCCACTGACCACTTCAGAGGTCAGTATATGAGTGTTCAGATTTCTCTTTATGATCTTTTATCGATTTCACATAATGATTCTATACTGGTGTTATGAGGTTTGGACACATTTTGCTGCCTGAAGACCCTGTAAGCAATACGTATTAGTATGCAGAGCCCTGGATGCTCTGGCAGTTGATTCTTCTGTCTGAGATAAAATGCTGGGATTCTTTGGGATACACAGATCCTTTCAGCGAGAGTCCACTCCTGGTTTTCATCATCCTCTTCTGCTGCCGACACTGTGACGTGGGTCACTGTTGACGTTAGTCATTCCCAGAATGGCACTGGTGTGTTTTTTTTTTAACATCTGCAGCTCCTAAGTACAGCTCTCTGACTGGATTAATTTACCAATATCTCTGTAACTGGAACGATGTTCTTCACTGCATGTAATGCTGTCAGTACTGGAACAATGCTCTGCCGTTAAATATTCAGATTATTACACTAAAGGCTATTTACTGTGGATAATACATCAATAGCCCAGCATCTTGTTAACCTGTAACATTTTATTGCAGTATCCCAGCTTTGATGTAATTTCATGCTCCAGCAGTGACATCTTTTAAATGCCTTATTGCTCTTGCAGTGATCATAAAACATCTCATTACAGTAGCATAGATCCCGAGCTTCTTATTGCTATGGAGGTAATCATGCAACCAGGCTGCACAGTGCATTACTGCTCCTGTTACATTGCATTGCAGTAACCCAGCTCCTCAATGCCTTATTGCCCTAGCAGGGACCATGTAACATCGTAGTATAATATGTCAGATCCTTATTGCATTGGCACTGGTCCCATTGTATTACCAAATGTCTGAGTGCCTTATTGCAACCCTGTAACATCATCTTATCTTAATTATTAATAGGAAAACACTAACCATGACCAGAGAGGACCCCCCAGATTCCACCCCACAGGATATTCCGCACCCCCTGGAGTTCCCGAGCCCCCTGCAGGAGAGGAGGAAGAGACCAATGGTTCACACCTCGGCCCCAGCCCCTCTACCCAAGGACTATGGTAATAATCTTTATAATATCTCTGTTCCTCACTTTATATGTGTCACTGCAGAATACAAAGTGTGCCATTAGCTTGTACATGACCATAATCATTTGTATTCAACCAGGATACTCTTGGATTGTACTGGCAATCCTAACCTCTGCAAAGTCAGAAGGGCTTGCAACAAATTGCACAAGATTTTCTGGCACTGCAGGGGTTAACTTCCTAAGGTTGCTGTGAGTTAGTGTCTTCACTCAGGAGAAGGAGTTTACAAGAATCAATAGATTTATATGGCTTTTTATAGTAAACCATATTGTTAATCATTTCTGGCCTTTTTGTCCCCATTTCTCTTCTCCAACTTGCCCTTTGACCCTCTTGATCCTCTTTTACCCCTCTCTACCTCCATTGAATTGTCACTTCCTATCTCTGTCTCTAACACACTGTATCTTTCCCAATATCTCTTTCTTTTCACTCCCATCTCTCAGCCTACACATTCTTTGACCCCAATGACCCTGCCTGCCAGGAAATTATGTTTGACCCTCAGACAAGTGTCCCTGAGCTCTTTGCGATCATCCGCCAGTGGGTTCCTCAGGTGCAGCACAAGATTGATATCATCGGCAGTGAGGTGAGAGGGGTCATGGTGCTAAGATGCAGAGCCTGGCATCCCTGGTGCTGGGTGCTAAGATGCAGAGCTTGACATCCCTGTGGTTGGGTGCTAAGATGTAGAGTCTAGCATCCATGGGGCTGGGTGCTAAGATGCAGAGCATGGCACCGCTATGGCTGAGTGCTATGATGCAGTGCCTGGCATGTCTAGGGCTGGGTGCTAAGGTGCAGGGCCTGAGACCTCCAGGGCTGGGTGATTGTTTTCAGAGCCTGATGGCTCCAGGGCTGGGTGCTTGGTTACAGAACCTGGCAGCTCTAGGGCTGGGTGCTGAAATAAAGAGACTGGCCCCTCTAGGGCCATGTACTAGAGCTGGATACAAAGCATGGTATCTCTAGGGCTGGGTGCAGGGATTCATAACCTGGAACCTCTAGGGGTAGGGTGCTTGGATACAGAGCCTGACACCTCTAGGGCTGTGTCTCAGTCTGGAGTTTGTACTGGGAGAGATTCTTTTCTGAAGCCATTCTGGGCAGATGTGAGGCATGTTTTGGGTCCTGTTTCCATGCAATGACACAGGTCTCTCTCCTAGATCCTGAAGAGGGGGTGTCATGTGAATGACCGGGACGGACTGACCGATATGACCTTGTTACATTATGCCTGCAAAGCCGGAGCCCATGGAGTAGGTAATGTATCAGTTGCTAATGGTACCACTGCACCCAACCTTCCTTATAACCTGCACCATATGCATACAAGTGTACCCTGTGATTGCGTATGACCGCCACCTATCCTCTGACCCCAGGTGACCCCACAGCCGCTGTGAGACTGACCAATCAGCTTCTCCTGCTCGGAGCGGATATCACCCTGCGCAGCCGCTGGACCAACATGAACGCCTTGCACTACGCAGCGTATTTTGACGTTCCTGAACTTCTGTGTATTCTGCTCAAAGCCTCTAAGCCCAAAGGTGAGTGAAGGAGTAAAGAAAAGTGGGGGTCAAAATCGGTATATATGAAGAAAATTTGGAAGCTGAACTGTTGCGAAGTATTTTCATCCTGTCCCTCTTTGCATTAATGTATTAAGATTCTTTGCTTCTGTGTGTCAGCTTGGGATTTAGGGAGCGTCAGTAGAAGGAGTTAATTGGGAGGGATTATATGGAGCCATAGGAGGAGTTCTAAGGAAGCGATAATATTGAGCATTAGGAGGAGATATAGAAAGTGGTTATATGGAGCAAAAGGAGGAGGTATAGGGAACAATTATATAGAGTAATAGGAGAAGTTATAGGGACCGGTTATATAAAGAAATATGACACGTTACAGGGAACAGTTATATGGAGCAATAGGAGGAGTTATAGGGAGCTGTTATATGGAGCAGTTATATGGAGCAATAGGAGGAGTTATAGGGAGCTGTTATATGGAGCAATAGGAGGAGTTATATGGAGGTTACATAAAGCAATAGGAGTCATAGGGAGCTATGTGAAGCCATTTGAGGAGTAATTGGGAGCAGTTATATGAAACAATAGGAGGAAGGCAGAGTACAAGGCAGCGGTCACAAACAAGATCATTAGCAAGGATGAGCAGCACACCCAGTATACTAATAGTTTGCACAGGCACTGGCTAGGAGCAACTGGCTGCTATTTAAAGCCCTGGAACAGGTGCAGACAATTGGAGTCAAAGAGAGGATGGCTTCCTGTTTCCGCAGATATCTTAGTTGGGCCGAAAGCATCCTGGTCTGTAGGCCATGATGGCTGCAAAGCGGATCCTCACACTGGGGCTATGTGAAGAAGTTGGAGAAATTAAAGGATGCAGTTCTTTGTAGGAGAAGTTATAAGGAGCGGTTACATGGAACAATAAGAGGAGTTATAAGGAGCAGTAATAGAGAGCAATAGTAGCAGTTATAGGGAGCTGTTATATGGGGAAATAGTTGTTAAAGGGAGCAGTAGCTTGGTTGAAATGTAAGGAGTTGTAGGGAGCATTTATATGGGGCAATAGGAGGAGTTATATGGAGCATTTATATGGGGCAACAGGAGGAGAGTTATGGGGAGACGTTATAAAGAGGTATTGTAAGGCAGGGAAGCAGAAACTTTTGCTGCTGCGCCCCCCTGTCTTTCCTGCCTCGATGCTCGCGCCCCCCAGCCCTACCTTAGAGCTGCGTCAAATGACGCTGTGCGGCCATGTCACATCACATGACCTGTGGCATCATTTGACGCATGTGACATCACGTCACATGATCCCGTGGCGTCATTTGATGTGGCGTTGCTGCCAAGGTGACACATCACAGAGCATCTGAATCTTGGTAAGTATAGAGTTGCAGAGGCCACACGCGATCCCCCGGCATTAATTTAAATGCCTTGGGGAAGAGTGCGGGGCCTCTGAAACTGCCCGCACCTCCCCCAGTTTGCGCATCCCTGTTATAAGGAACAACATGACTTCTAGGGAGCAGTTATATGGAGGAACAGGAGAGTAATTGGAAGATGTAACATGAAGAAATATGAGGAGTTATAGAGAGCAATAGGAATTAAAAGAAGCACAATAGGAGGAATTGTAGGGAGCATTTATATCAAGCAATAGGAGGCGTTATAGGGAGTCGCAGGGCCGCCGACAGGGGGGGGAAAGCCGGGACTGCTGTCCCAGGTCCTGAGATGCAGGAAGCACAGAGGGGAACTCCTTTCCTCTGCAGAGACTCTGTATCTGGGCATGGCATAGGCCAGGTGCCGGGCCTCAAGTAGAGCAGCATTGGGCTGGGGATGAAGCTACAGGCTGGGAAAGATGAGAGGGAAAGGTCAGAAGCGGGAAATACAAACATGAAAGGGAAGAAGACAGAAAGGAAGAGAGAAAAAACACAAAGAGAAAATAAATTACATGAGATCAATTGTGTAAGATACAGTAGTAGAATCAGCAAAGATGGAGACTTCGATCAAGGTCATTAATAAATACATTAAAAAGCAGGAGTCCCAGTACCAATCCTTGAGGTACTCCACTCACAACTTTAGCCCAAACTTGAAAAGTTCAATTTATTACAGCTCTCTGTTGTTTGTCCTTCAACAAGTTTTCAATCCAGGTGCAAATATTTTTATCGAGTCCAAATTGCTTTATTTTGTACACTAACCTCTTGTGTGGAACCGTATCAAAAGCCTTTGCAAAATCTAAATAGACCACATCAACTGCATTACCCTGGTCTAAATTCCTACTTACCTCCTCAAAGAAACAAATAAGATTAGTTTGGCCTGATCTATCCTTCATAAATCCATGCTGACTATTGCTAATAATTTTATTTTTTATTAGGTATTCCCAAATATTATCCCGTACTAAACCTTAAAGAAGTTTCCCCAGTATTGATGTCAGGCTTACAAGTCTGTAATTTCCTGGTTGTGATCTGCTCCCTTTTTAAATACTGGCACCACGGCTGCTTTACGCCAATCTTGTGGTACTGAACCTGTAAAAATAGAGTCCTTGAATATTACACGTAATGGTTTGGCTATTACTGAACTTAACTCATTAAGAACTCATGAATGTATGCCATCGGAGCCAGGTGCCTTATTTACTTTAATTTTATCAAGCTGCCTATGAACTTTTTCATCGGTTAACCAAATGTTTGTTACTATAGAGGTTGTGGCTTCCTCCTGCGGCACTACTATTGCAATTGATTCTTCCCTGGTAAATGCAGAGGCAAAGAATTTATTTAATACCTTTGCTTTTTCCATATTTCCAATCATTTGCATGCCCATCTCACACTGAAAGGGTCCTATATTTTATTTTCTGTTTTTTTTTTTTACGGTACTTAAAGAACTTTATAGGGTTGATCTTACTTTCTATTGCAATCTTTTTTCATTATCCATTTTTGCTATTTTGAGTGCCCTTTCACAACTTTTGTTACATTTCTTATCATTCTGATACGATGCCTCCGTCCCTTCTGACTTTAATAATCCAAGTGCCTGCCTCTTCTTTTCCATTTCCTCCCCTGCCTGTTTAATTAGCCACATTGGTTTAGATTTGTTTCTTTTATATTTATCACCCATGGGTATACACTGATAAGTGTGCTTTCCTAACAATGTTTTAAAGACTGCCCATTTATCATCCACATTTTTCCCTACAAAAACATAATCCCAGTGTATTACTTGTAGATTAGACCTCAGTTTATTCAAATGTGCCTTTCTAAAGTTTAAAATCTTTGTTAAACTCAAAGTAATATGTTTTTTTATTTATTTCAAATGAGACCATGTTGTGATCACTGTTACCCAAATATTCCAGGACTTGAATATTTGTTTTTACTTCTACATTGTTTGATATTACCAAATCCATTATTGCCTCTCTCCATGTTGGTTCCTCGATAATTTGAGTCATGTACTTGTCTTTAAGCACCCCTAAAAACCTGTTTCCTTTTGTTGTAATGCTAATCTCATTTCCCCTGTCTGTCTGGATAATTAAAATCGCCCATTATGCAAACATGACCTAGTTTTGAGGCCTTGTCCATTTGCAAAATTATTTTAGCTTCCTCAATCTCACAAATATTTGGTGGTTTATAGCGTATCCCTACAAACATTTTCTTTGTACTTTTACCACCACTGCTAATTTCTATCCACAAGGTCTCTACATTTTCAACATTTTACCTTGTAATAGGTTTTAGATCCGGTTTAACATATGAACATACTCCACCTCCTCTTCTATTTGCTTGATCCTTCCAAAAAGGGAATAACCCTCTAAATTAACCGCCCCGTTTACCCCCTGTTTCAGTAATGCCTACTGTATCACACTGGTCCCTTGTAGCTATTAATTCAAGCTCCCCATTTTATCTTTCAGGCTTCTTGCATTAGCAAGCATGCATTTAAGGTTTTTTTTCCCCCGTCTGTACTATTATCTTATCTACTCCTGCCTTTCTACTCAAATAGAATTTAGTCTTTAGAAGTTTTCTAGTATTATCTGTATTTAATATGGGTGTCTCTCTGCTTGCCAAACTCCAACTTCCCCCATTGTACCTCAATGACCCCTTGCTATTTTCCCATCCCCATCTATTCTATTTAGTTTGTTATCTGTCTGTCGTCCCTCCCCCTTCCATCCTTGTTCAAAATCTCCTCCAAACTTTTTAACATGCCCTCTTCATTGAGGTGTAATCCGTCCTTACCATAAAGATAGCACCTCTTAAAAAAGGAGTCCCAGTGCTCTAAAAACCCCAAACCCTCCTTCCTACACCACTTTCTTAGCTATGCATTGACCTCCCTAATCTCTGACTGTCTCCCTGCGGTAGCACATGGCACTGGTAGTATTTCAGAAAATACTACCTTGGGGGTCCTTGCCTTAAACTTACGGCCTAGATCCCTGGAATCATTTTTTAAGACCCTCCATCTTTCTCTAACTTTGTCATTGATGCCAACGTGTACCAAGACTGCCGGGTCAGTCCCAGCCCCTCCCAACAATGTCTACCTGCCCCCGGGAGACAACAAACTGTTTGGTTCATGTGGTCATGACAACAGATTGCCCTATCTACATTCCTAATAATGAAGTCCTCTAACACCACAAACCACATGAAAGGGAAGAAGAGAGAAACAACACAAAGAGAAAAAAAGTACAAGACAGAAATTCATGAGGAGAAGAGAGAGAGAGAGAGACACACGAGGGGGAGAAAAGAGAGAAACATGAGGGGGAAAGAGGGAGAAAGGGGAAGGAAAGTAGAAAGATACATCAGATTGTTAGAGAGAGGATGACATAGGGGAACATTTCAAGTTATGCTGATATATTTTTTGTAGCCACATGGAATGTGTAATGGTGAATAGATAGTGAGCAGATGTAAGAGTAACGTTTCTGCGCAGAGTAAGGAGGAGGCGGCTCGCTGCTCTTGCCTGTTGTAGCTGTCCCCATCTCTTCTTGCAGTGCTGAACTCCACCTGCAGTGACTTTAACCACGGCACCGCCCTGCACATCGCAGCCTCTAACCTGTGCCTGGGAGCTGTAAAATGTCTGCTGGAACATGGGGCCAACCCCTCTGTCAGGGTGAGAGGAACTTCTTTAATTGGGTGCAAGTTTGGCGGTAACATTCGCTGCCTCGTGTGTTGTTTTGTGTAATGCCCTCAAAAGTAGTTGTACTGGGCTTTTTAGGCACTATTTGTAAAGGGATTCCAGTGTGTTTGTTTTATAAGTATAGATGCAGGTTGTGATACCTTCTAAAGTACTGAAGTGAACTTTTTTCATAGACTAAATTATAGTGTACAGGGTTTGTCAAACCACACAAGTCTCTTCTTCATAAGTACAGAGCTTATGTTTCTCTGTACCCCCTTCTGTCCATCACACTCCCTGGCAATGGTTTAATAGCCCTGCAGTGACTGAACCCCCCACAGTGTGGCGATACAGTGGGAGTTTTCAGCATTACCCCCTCTGTGCTTTCAAATCCACAGAACAGTAAAGGTCAAGTCGCTGCTGATGTGGTCCCAGACCCCATGGACATGAGTCTGGACAAGGCAGAGTCTGCTATGATCGCCAAAGAGCTGAAGCAGGTGCTTCTGGATATGGTACCCCTGAGCTGCAACCTTCCCAAGGTCACACTTCCCAACTACGACAACATCCCTGGAAACCTCATGCTAACATCGCTGGGGCTCCGGCTGGGAGACAGGGTGCTGGTGGATGGAGAGAAGGTATGTATGTATGTATGTATGTATGTATGTATGTATGTATGTATGTATACATACATCTAGCAAACCAGAAATAGGTTGAGCTCAGACCTACCCCCATGACAAAATGCATCAGTAATACTATATAACTTTCAATACCTTATGGCGTATGCTGCTAGGGATAGGGAATTGGCCATACATTTATGGAAAACAAATACAAAAACCCTGCCCTCCCAAATTGGCTTGCAATTTATTAGTAAAAAAATAAAAGACAGAAATGCCCAATGCTACATCCAATGTGACAGAAATACATAGTAAAATACTTAAATATTCTCGTGAGTAAGGGTCATTTGGACAAAGCGTTATAAGCCTGCAAGCCACGTCCTGGCATGACCAGGTCCTAACACTACCTATGCAAATTCTCATTTACCTCTGCTGGAGGGAGAATTGGGGTTCTGAGCTTGCTGGGATTGTGTGTTGCAATTTATTAGTGATAAATTACATATTGATCCAAAATATTTTAACAAAGGTGTCATTTAGTTCCATCGTTTGATAAAAAAAAAAAAATATTTAAGCCTGCGATCCCTGTCCAGGTAAACTCCATGTATGCAGGTACCTACACTAAATGTTATAATATTTCTTATTGTCCTATGGATTCAAAATCTTCTATTTGAGGCTGAGACCGAACAACAAGAGATCATGTGAAATATTTGAAAATGCCTAAAAGTTTAAATAAATGAAGCATTTATGTGAGCTGCGATTCAGTGCAATTAAAACTGGCAAAAAAATGTAATAAAATTCCCTTAGCATTATGAAGGAGAAATTGTGAGTGGACAAGTTCCTTAGTGAAAAGTAATAATATCTGTATATACACACTTCTCCCGTTTATGTCTATCACATACACTTACCACTGTCTCCTGTATTGTATTGTGTTGTATTGTATGTCTTTATTTATATAGCGCAATTAATGTACATAGCGCTTCACAGTAGTAATACACATGGTAATCATATAAATAACAAATAATATAAATAACCGGTCATGAGAATAAGTGCTTCAGACATAGAAGTAACATTAAGGAAGAGGAGTCCCTGCTCCGAGGAGCTTACAATCTAATTGGTAGGTAGGGAGAACGTACAGAGACAGTAGGAGGGAGTTCTGGTAAGTGTGTCTGCAGGGGGCCAAGCTTTATGTATCATGTGTCCAGTATTATCCACAATGGTATTCATATGCCTCTTTAAGCAAGTGTGTCTTAAGGTGGGTCTTAAAGGTGGATAGAGAGGGCGCTAGTCGGGTATTGAGGGAAAGGGCATTCCAGAGGTGCAGGGCAGTCAGTGAGAAAGGTTTAAGGTGGGAGAGGGCTTTAGATACAAAGGGGGTAGAAAGAAGACATCCTTGAGAAGAATGCAAGAGTCGGGATGGTGCATAGCGAGAAATTAGGGCTGAGATGTAATGAGGGGCAGAAGAGTCTAAAGCTTTAAAAGTGAGGAGGAGAATTGAGTGTGAGATGCGGGATTTGATCGGAAGCCTGGAGAGGGGTTTCAGGAGGGGAGACGCGGAGACAGATTTAGGAAAGAGTAGTGCGATTCTGGCAGCAGCGTTTAGGATAGATTGTAGGGGAGACAGGTGAGAGGCAGGAAGGCCGGACAGCAGGAGGTTACAGTAATCAAGACGGGAGAGAATGAGGGCCTGAGTCAGAGTTTTTGCAGTCGAGGAACAGAGGAATGGGCGTATCTTTGTGATATTGCGGAGGAAAAAGCGACAGGTTTTAGAAACGTTTTGAATGTGAGAGGAGAACTTGAGAGAGGAGTCGATTGTGACCCCTAAGTAGCGTGCTTGGGCTACTGGGTGAATGATCGTACTTCCAACAGTAATGTGGAAGGAGGTAGTAGGGCCAGGTTTGGGAGGAAGTATGAGGAGCTCTGTTTTTGCCATGTTAAGTTTAAGGCGGCGGAGGGCCATCCAGGATGATATTGCAGAGAGACATTCAGAAACTTTGGTTTATACAGCAGGTGTAAGGTCGTGGGTTGAAAAGTAAATTTGTGTGTCGTCAGCATAGAGGTGATATTTAAACCCAAGAGATGTTATTAGGTCACCTAGAGAGAGTGTGTACAGAGAAAAGAGAAGAGGTCCCAGGAGAGAGCCCTGGGGTACCCCCACAGAGAGATCAATAGAGGAGGAGAAGGTGTTAGCAGAAGAGACACTGAAAGTACGATGGGAGAGGTAAGAGGAGATCCAGGATAGAGCTTTGTTCCGAATACCAAGAGTATGGAGAATGTGAAGGAGAAGAGGGTGGTCCATGGTGTCAAATGCTGCAGAGAGTAATATAAGCAGAGTGTAATGACCTCTGTCTTTGGCAGCATGGAGGTCATTAGTTATTTTAGTGAGGGCTGTTTCAGTGGAGTGAGCAGTGTGGAAGCCAGATTGTAGAGGGTCTAGGAGAGAATAGGTTTTGAGAAAATGGAGCAAGCGAGAGAATATAAGAAGTTCAAGGAGTTTAGAGGCAAAAGGCAGGAGGGAGACAGGTCGCTAGTTGGAAAGACAGGTAGGGTCAAGCTTGCTGTTTTTGAGTAATGGTATGACTGTTGCATGCTTGAAGGAGGATGGAAAGATACCAGAGTAGATGGAGGAGTTAAAATGTGTGTGAGCATAGGGATTATAGTAGGACCAAGAGATTTTAGGAGATGGGAGGGAATGGGGTCAAGATAGCAAGTGGTAGAGGGAGAAGAGGAGATCAACAGTGACACATTCTCCTCTGAGACAGTGGGAAAAGAGTCAAGGAAGGCAGGAGGAGAGTTAGGAAGCGGTGTAGGATGGGAGGAGGAAACAGAGAGGGTATGTTCTGACGTATGGATTCCACCTTTTTCTTAAAATAGTCAGCAAAGTCCTGAGGTGAGATTAAGGAAGAAGAGGCAGCTGAGGGTGGTTTGAGTAGAGAGTCAAAGACAGAAGAGTCAGCATGGGTTAGATTTGTGTGTGTTGATTAGTGAAGAAAAGTAGATTTGTTTAGCTTGAGAGAGGGCAGAGTTGAAACAGTGTAGCATAAATTTGTAGTGAAGGAAGTCTGCGAGAGTGTGAGATTTTCTCCAGAGGCATTCAGAGGAACGAGTAGAGGAACGCAGCATGCGTGCGTGGGAATTTAGCCAGGGTCTGGGGTTAGAAGGGTGAGGACAGCAGAGAGAAAGCGGGGCATGTAGATCAAGAGAGGAGGATAAGGCAGAGTTGTAGTTCCTGACCAGGTTGTCAGGGTCTGTAGCAGAGCTGAGAGAGGAGAGGGAGGAGCGTAAAGAGGACTCAAAGGCTGGTAGGTTAATAGAGTGCAGGTTTCTGCAGAACCGAGGGGTAGATGGAAGGGGAGAAGCGAGATAGAGAGAATGAGATGAGGTGATGGTCAGAGAGAGGAAAAGGGGAAATGGAGAAATCAGAGAGAGAAAAGTTTTTAGTTAAAACCAGAACTAGGTAGTGGCCATCCTTGTGGGTGCTGGCTGCAGTCCACTGTTGAAGGCCAAAATAAGAGGTTAGAGAGAGAAAGCGGGAAGCCCAAGGAAGAGAGGGGTCATCAATGTGGCAATTGAAGTCCCCAAGGAGAAGAACAAGGGAGTCTGATGACAGAAAGAAAGAGAGCCAGGATTCAAAGTGAGAGAGAAAGGCAGAAGGGGGTGAGTAGAGGTTGGTGGGCGATAGATTACCGTGATGTGGACAGGGAGAGGAGACAAGATTTGGACAGTGTGAGCCTCAAAGGAGGGAAAAACAAGAGAGGGAGGAATAGGAAGGGTTTGTTAATGGGAGAGAGAAGAGGAGCCCAACACCTCCACCCCTGCCACCAAGGTGAGGAGTGTGTGAGAAAGAATGGCCACCATAAGAGAGCGCAGCTTCCAGTGCAGAGTCAGACTGAGTGAGACAGTTCTCAGTTATAGCAAATAGGAGCAGAGAGTGAGAGAGAAAGAAGTCATGTACAGAGAGGAACTTGTTAGAAAGGGAGTGAGCATTCCAAAGGGCACAGGAGAAAGGGAGAGAGGAGGGAGGGTGGCAGGGGATGGGTATGAGGTTAGAGGGGTTGACACCAGAAGGAGTAGAGGTTGCATTTGTCAGGCGAGGACGAGAGCATGTAGAAATAAGGCAGGGACCAAGATTGGGAGAGATATCCCCAGAAGCAAGGAGGAGAAGCATGGATAGAAAGAGAATGTGTGAGGATGATTTGTAGGGGTGTGATTTAGTGCAGGCGATATAGCTATGTAGTGTCAGAGGGCGCATGTAAGAAAGTAGTTCATGTGAACATGGAAGTGGTGAAGAAAGGAGAGATGGAGATATATGAACAGCGTTAGAGACATACTGAGGCTGGTAGAAAGAAGTGCATAATTTGAGAAGAACTACTATAATATTTATATATATATATAGTTTTCAAAGAAAGCCAATCATGTCATGATGCCTGTCCCCAAGATGTAGTGATTGAAGGATTCTGCACACAGTGTGTGCACATAATGTGAAGCCTGGGATTGGGCCGGTCTTGGGTACCACTAGTTCCCCAGCTGTGAGGTCCATATCTGCTCTGCCTCTTACCTTACACCTGTCTCCGGGCAGGCAGGTACGCTGCGTTTCTGTGGCACCACAGAGTTTGCCAGCGGTCAGTGGGTCGGAGTGGAACTGGATGAGCCAGAGGGAAAGAACGACGGCAACGTGGGGGGGATCCGGTACTTTATCTGTCCCCCCAAACATGGTGAGTGCGGCGCTCCTCGCTTTTGTGTGCCCTGCTCCTGAAATGTGAGAGATAGAGCTTTTTATTGGAAACATGATTTTCGAAGAGCAATGATTATCTTATGGATTGAACAAAACCCCTGGCAGAAATGAGCCTCCTTCCCAAGCAGAGGTTTAGACCTAAGGCTATAATGTATGCTCTTATGCAGCTTTCAATCCCTGCTCTAGAGATCTTACAGTTTAATGCAATGTTTCCCAACTCAAGTCCTCAGGGAACCCCAACAGGTCAGATCTTAAGGATATCCCTGCTCCAGCACAGGTGGGTGTCACAGGAGACCAGGCTTATCAACACCTTTTTATACCGGGATCATTTGATTGAGCAAAGCAAGGAGGTAAAATAAATTGTAATTTATTTCAGGAAAAGACATACACACAATGTAACACAATTTACACAGTTACCACACTTACTGGGAACGGGGCTAAAGAATAAACTTGACCTTTAAACAAAATGCACAAAAATGACCTCTCTAGGAGCCCTTTCCAATGACCGGGAGGTACTCACGATAGTCCTGGAACTGATTTCGGCACGCAATGCCAGCCGCAACCGCTACTTTCTCAAAAAGCGGGACAGAAATTTTTCTCACTCAAAATCTTTGAAGCCGGCTCGCGTCTATTCAGCACAGAGGATCTTTGAATTTGCCGCTGTTGGTTTGTCGCTTGGAATCTGCCCTCCTGATTGGCTGCAAGGCTCCTTATGGGTTTCAGTGTCCCATTCACAAACCTCTACAGCCTATTAGAGTGTGGGAATTCTCCTGCCAGCCAATCACCGATTTTCCGGTATTGTAAAGCCGGGTGGGCAACTTTTTTCATTCTGAAAAGGGACATACGCCAACCTGGCACTTCTGCCTCTTTGCATACTGAGCCCCCCCTGGCTTCAGACTCCACAGAGTCTGGGTTCTGGCAAATGGTGGCTGGATAGCCCTGTGTTAGCCCAGGATGCGGGTACTCAAGCAGAACTGCAGTACCCCGTCTGTTCTAAGACCTTGGCAACCCTAAGGCTTTCAAGTACGAACTCCGAACAGATCCATAGGCACCAAGCTTGGTAGCCATCTGGTCCCTCGGAATCCATGACTTGGAAATCCCACAGTTCATTCACAGGTTATCAGCATATATACCTATTAAATATAACTCTTTAATAAAATCCACTGTGTTGTGTATCTCGTGTTATACAAAAGTCCCGTTCTGGTGTCAGGGACGGAGTAAGGGTATATACTGTCTACACTCACTAGCCTCATCCTTGGCACACTCTAGAAATAACTTTTAAACTTTTTACACACAAGAGATCACTCTCAGCTTTATTATATAGCTGTAGCATCCCCTGAACCCCTATACTAGGTTCATGGTACCTGGGCATGTATCTGGGCATCCCTCCTTATACTAGGGACCGCTCTTTATACTAGGGACCCCCTGTATGGTTGCAGGTATACATTAACCCCTTCATGCCCGTTTACCTTGTCTGGATTTTGCTGCAGCAGGAATCCTATCGGTGAGTCGTAAGAACGTTTTCAGAGTCAGAGTTTGCCCGGAGCAATGTGCTTGGCTGTATCCGAGAATCTCACTCGATTCCTGGATCCAAATATTGGGGTATCCCAGAACTCCGGAACCCCGATACATAGACACATTCTGTAAAGAGTTTCTCTGGCAAACCCACCCTGAAACTTACATCCTAGAAATCTCCCGGTCCCAGCACCCCAGGAATGGCAAAACACAAATAAATCTTTAATGTCGCATAATTTGCACACAGTCACAGTAATGCATTTCTGACATCTGGGTCCAAGAGCTGTCACTCTAGGACCTCAACACACGGATCAGGGGTAACCAAGTGGGCTTAACCTTTATTAGTGAGCCTGGTTAACCTCTTCACCGTCACAGTGGGTCAATCAGCGGCTCTGTCATTTTGACTGAGCCACCTGTGCTGGAGCAGGAATATCCTTAGGATTTGACCTGTTGGGGTTCCCTGAGGCCTGGCGTTGGGAAACACTGGTCTAATGTGTCAAATAAAGGGCCACATATAAGTAAACAATCTTCTGCCATAAGACATCTTCTGACACTGGATTCACTTCCCCCTTTTCTAATTGTTTCCCACTCATCCTGCCTCTTGTATCCTTGGAATATTAACCCATTCCTTGTTAGTTTGCACTGGACCAGTCTCATGACAAACACAATCTCCTTTTACCCTCTTAGGGAAAAGTCCAGGGGTCAGGTCCAACTTAGGCTATACAAGCATCCTTCTGTGTGCATGGTTGGTGGGTCTGTATTGGTACTATGTGTACCAGTGTCTGTGTACCTGCCTCGGGAAGCGTAGGAAGGTAAAATGGTCTGCTCTAAAAAATATCTGACTTTTCTGACCCCCTACCTGACCACTTTGTCTTCCAGGAATGTTTGCCTCAGTGTCCAAAATCAGCAAAGCCCCTGACCAGACCCCCTCCTCTGTCACTTCAACTCCGAAAACCCCTCGCATGGATTTTTCCCGGGTCACTGGTAAGGGGAGAAAGCAGAAAAAAGGTAAGAAGATGAGAAACACTGCTGGTCTCCTGGGCTTGTTATTTAACTAGTTAGAATAAATATTATAATAGACTGCTGTTACAAATATTATCTGGGTCTGAGTTTACTGTGATAATTTTAAAGTTAGTTAGTCACAGGACTAGTAAACATTTAATGAAATATTGCCACAGGACTAACTAGCAGCAATAGTTGTGGCTCTAGATAGTTGTCGTGTCAGCACAGGACTAGTAATGTTTTCTCACATTGTTCATAGTTAGGTACGGTATTAATAAAAGGTTAGTTAACAGCACTGGTTAACAGTAGTGAGTGTAAGGTTAATTATATCTAATTAAAGGACTGGTTAGCAGCACTAGTTAATAATAATGTAAGTTAGTGATGCTGTTGTCAAAGGACATGTTATGAATATTATTGCAGGATTTTGCCCTAGTTGTAAATAGTGTGCAGTGCTAGGTAGCAGATCAGCACGACTGTAAGACATCTCTTTGCTCTCATTCTGGTCTCACCTCAGCTGTGCAGAAGAAGTCTCTGAGTGTAGGAAGCCTGGACAGAGAGGGGCTAAAGATTGACGTTGGGGACCAAGTGCTGGTGGCTGGGCAGAAGCAGGGGGTTGTGCGCTTCTATGGCAAGACAGACTTTGCTCCCGGTAAGTCATAAATGAATACACTGTCTGTAAAAATACTCCAGCACTAATTTTAGTCCCATGTAAAGAATAGAAATGCTACACGGCTTTTTTTTTACGGCAATGCAATCTCCTATGGCCGCTGTTCTTAAAAAGTATGTTGGGTCACGTTTACTCCAGTATTTTATGTGCAAAGTACACTCCTCAATGAAAACGTATTAATCTTTGTTTCAGATGCTATTTTTGGTGCTAAAATTGTTGCTTACGAAATGTATTTTTACTTGTACAGCAAAAGAACAGAACCCTATGTAGTGCACTCGAAAGAGGGCCTCCTCGTATTAGACTCGAAATAATAAAATGTTATTACATATCAAACAACTCAATCTAAAAACATGATACAAATACTAAGTAGATGTATACTGCTGTAGTGGGTACAAGTGTCCAACCCCAAAATTGACACACAAGTTCTAAACCAGGTTGAGTGTACATAGCTAGTTGCTACATTGCATGATAATGATACTATATACACAGAGTAACACCGGTTAAACTCTATAGGATAGCGTTCCTTTCTGGCTAGGGGGGACTTCACCACTAGACCATCGCGGATACCACTACCTTAGAGAGACACATGTAGGCGGTTCACAACAATGAACTGAACTTGTCATACCATTCAGAGACTACACAGGCTTATTATACACCACCGAATACAGGGTCCGCATCTACTTGTTTTTTTTAATCGTGTTTTTAGTTTGAGATGTTTGCTATGTAATAAAATGTTTTTAATTTGAGCCTAATACGAAGAGGCCCTCCTGAGTGCACTACATAGGGTTCTGTTCTTTGGCTGTACATGTTCTAATTCTCCCTTAGATGCACCCCTCCCTTTTATAGCATTAGAGACATTACGTGGAGCAGGGTATTTTGTTCAATGAATAGAAATCTATTTGTATCCTGCTTCTCTTGGCATGAATGTATTAAGCATTTGCTTCAACTTGTGTGTGTCCGTTTGTAATTTAGGGAGCGTTTATAGGGTGCAATGGGAGGAGTAATAGGGAACAACTATACGGGGGAAAAAGCAATGTTATAGTGAAATATTTTATGAAGAAATAGGAGACGCTAGAGAGGTTATATGGAGCAATAGGAGGAGTTATATGGAGTGGTTATACAGTATGGAGCAATAGGACAAGTTATAATGGAACAATATAAGGAGTTACATGGAGCAGTTATATTGTTTAATAGCAGTTATAGAGTGCTTATTAGGTTCAATAGGAGTGTAAGCAACACACATTATAATGGAATGTATCAAATTCTGTATCTCCATGGGACGCATTTCTTAGTTCTGATTTTGAGGTCTTACTCTCTCCTCCGTCCCTCCTCTCTTGCGCACCCAAAGGGTACTGGTTTGGCATTGAGCTGGATAAGACCACGGGGAAACATGATGGCTCGGTTTTTGGGGTTCGCTATTTCACCTGCTCCCCCAAACAAGGTGTTTTCGCTCCTCCCTCCAGGGTCCAGAGGTGAGTTCTTCTGGGATATAACTTATAAGGGGGGGACACAGCAGGGCAATGGGGCACCAGCCCCACTCAGAATGCTATGGCGAGGCTGCAGTGACATGAGAGCACTAAGCCATATGAGCAACTCTGTCCTCTTTGTGTGTTTCCTGTCTTATTACGTTGTGTTCATGAGGTGCTTTACCCCTTCAGTGCCAGCAACACATTACAAAGTACTGGATGTTTGTCAGACGGTTTTCCCTTGAAAACCAGTGACCAGACCTCCAAAGAGAATTGTGGGAAGTTTAATCTAATCAGAATCTCTACTCTGTTTCAGGATTGGGGGTCCCAAAGACCCTCAGACAGATGGCAATGGAGTGAAGAAGGTGCATCAAGTTACTAGTAGGTACACAGTATTTGCATCTCTTGTAATATGTGTATATGTATGTATGTATGTATGTATGTATAAATGTATGTATGTATGTTCAGTGGATTTCTGTATCAATCCAGATGGGACACTGTATTACTGTGTGTATCTCTGTTGCTGAGGCCCTGTGTGTGTGGAGTCAAATTCTGCTTCTCGTTTCTCCTCCCAGTAACACAACCAAAGCGTAACTTTACTACAGTCAGGACTCCGAAAGACATCACGTCAGAAAACTCCATCTCTAGGTAAAGTGCTTAGCTCTGGTATGAGCATATGCACAGCTATCTCTCACTGTGCTCCTCTGGTGTTATAATATGCACAGCTATCGTTCTCTCTGCTCCTCCCTTGTGTTATAATATACACAGCTACCTATCACTCTGTTCCTCTCTCTTGTGCACAGCTATCTCTCACTACTCCTCTGTCTTCTATTATCTCTCACCATTCTATATAATGTCTCTCTCCCAGATTACTCTTCTGCTGCTGGTTTCCCTGGCTCCTGCGTACGGAGATGCAGTCTTAAATCCCTCCCCGTCTTCCCTCCACCTCTCTCTCCACTCCTGTCCGATCAAAGACTGCTCTCCCCATCTCTGTCTGCCATCCTAGTGACCCTCCCAGTGCCTTGCTCTGCAGACCGAGTCCCCATGTCCTCCTGGTTGTCACTGCTCACTGTCCCACCTGCTGAAGAACCACAGGATGGACCTTTTGGGACCCTAAGCAGGGATGAGTGTGAGTGGAACCCTACTCTCTGCCTGGGTCAGAATTGTCCCAGTTCTAGGAGTAAAAAAAAAAAAAACAAGACTGTCTTAACCTGCCCTTTTAACTCCTTCAGTGCTAGAGGATCCTTCAATGCGTTGCAGAGTAATACCTCCTTGGCAGGGAAGGGGTTATAGCAGCATAACACATTCCAAACATACAATGGACATGTGGCAGTAAAAAGCAATACCGAGTACAGCTACTCTCTCCCTCTTCCTTAAAGCTTCTTCCATATGGAAAGCAGAGGCAGGAATCATTGTTGAATTTACCTAGTTATTATTTCAGGTTTCCGCCGCTGCCTGTCATCCATTGGCGGTGGCGCTCTCACTTATATTTATTATGAGAGGTTCTGTAGATTTTAATTGCGATCTACCACTCTCTTCATTCAAATTACACATTTTCAGGGGCCGAGAACAACTGCACCTTCCTTATTTCTGCCCTGCCTGCTCTATGTAATCATACAGTAAAATGACATGTCAGGAGCGGTGCATTCCCAGCATTCAGGATAAGTGTGCAGGTGCTTTGGGGGGGCTGGATGTTTGTTTGCCTCATCCTTTGGGATAATGAAGCAGCCTGGAAGATTGTGTGCAGTAACAGGGGACGAGCTTCATGCACATCTTGTAACAAGAGGCCTGCTTGTTGTTCTGTGCCAGTCTGTGACCTATATAACGTAGGCACCAAGTGACAAGCAGAGTCTTTCTGTTGAGCAAATGTGACAGAGCCTCCCCTACCAGCTTCATATCCGCCCCACCCTCGTGAACGCGCAGGAGTATACAGGAGCACTGAGCACGACTGTGTATATGGCTTTAATGGTTCATGTACTGTACATGTACTTTTGTTGCTGCCTCAGTAATTTAATCCCTTGAGCGCTTGTTAAACATTTGCTGCCAATTGGTGTGTCGCTGTGTTAACAGCTGTGATATCTGATGAAGTGGCATTGAATGAAATTAGTAGTATAAACCCATGCTAAATTATATATGTGTGTATAACTACAATCTTGCTGTTAAACTGACAATAGCAGAGACATTTTCACCTACTGTAGTATCTCTCAGCATCAATGTAACAAGATGCTTGGCTCCAATTTTGCCCCCCTTTTGTGTGTGTCATCTTGTATTTTGGGGCGTTAGGGAGAAGTTACACATCACAGATTATAGTGGGGTGCATGTTTCATTCATTTCCTTCAAAAACCCTTCCAGGTCTGGATGGACGAGAGCCTAACAATTCATATCAAATGTAAGAAACTCTATCAACCTGCTTCTAGGACCTTGTGTAGCCACAAGTAGAACATTAGTAGCAGCATTTCTACACTGACCACACACATATTCTGCTCACTTCTTGTAATTCAATCATCTGGACAGAGCAGCATCTTTTTCATCCTCCTCTTTAAAAATTCGTTATACTCATGCAGGTGGGACATAGTACATGAGATGATACTGCAATATACATATACTGGTGAGATACATCCCTCCAAACATGATACTTTTGTATGCTCTCTCTGCCCCCATCCCCCCACTCACTGACTCTCAATTACTCTGCAGTTTGAGGACTGGTTTGTTAAAGTAAACTCCAGTTTGTATTAAGCCCTGAAAGAGTTAAGCAATGTATTTAACTTTTCCTTTGCCATGTAATTGCAGCAACCACTGTAGAGGAGATAAACCATTCAGTGGGTTGGTGAACAGTAATGAAACCCTTCTGTTGTAAAGTGTATGTCAGTCAGACACTGCAGGCTGCCCCTGTATGTGCTCTTTGCAGCCCCTGCTTACGATCCTGCTCTTTGCATACACGGTTATTGCATGCCCCCTCCCTCTCCGTACATAGCATGCAGTGTTCAGTGTGCTGTGATTATTGAGTATCTCTGTGCATTGTGCTAAAGTAACACGCTCCCCTGGGTTTGGTTTGTCTGCAAATCCATAGTAAAAAAGAAAAACGTGCAGGACAGGTTAGGCTTTGAGCTAATAAAAGGGGCCTGCAAAGCACTGCTCTATAGTCAATAAAGGTGCTCTACATAATACATTGTTCTAGTATACAAATATACAGTGCTCTGCATATACATTGTTCTGTATTACAGATGTTTTGTTGTACAACATTTATTGTTTTTTTTCTATACCACTGGTGTGCAGAACATACTGTATAATGTAGATATACATGAAATAAATACAATAACCACAGTTATAAAGGTCACAATAGTAGGCATACACACAAAATATATATATCTACTTGTACTGTATATAATGTCCATGTTACTTTGTTCTCCAAAAAACAGTGCATTATCTAAATACATCACAGGTACATTGCTTTGCAAACTTTCACAAGTAAAAAGGTTGAGTTGTACAGAAGATTGTCCACAGACATTTGCTTGTAACCAGCTAGTTGTTGATATGACCCTAGGGAGCGTTGGTATAACAGAAAATAAAATGTCTCTGATATAGTGTATCTACAGAGCTTTTACTATAACCGTGTCTTGGGCTAACAGTGATACTAACTAACAGGTCTTTCCAGTGCTACTTATTAACAGGTGTCACAGATCCGTCAGGTAACCCTATGTAAATATATTGTGATGGTCTCAGCCTGAATCCTGAAACCCATCTGTAAAATGTGATCTTTTACTAATCATATATAGTTTAATGTATGTATATCTCTCAAAATAAAAAGATTTACATATTAACCGTTGTGAGATCTGGATTTTATTTGACCTGATGTGTAATTATATTTTACTTTTTTAATATTGAAGGTTAAAATATTTTCAGCTAGCCCTATTTAGCAGTGCTCCTCATCTCTATTCACATACCTTTAAAGAATGGGGTGTGAAAACTCTGGGGAGCAAAATTTTCTGAGGGGGGGGGGCGCTTACAGAAGCCCCGTCCTCTTTCCCAAAGCATTAAAACGAAATGCCGGGGAGCACGCGTGAGGCCTCTGTAAGGTCTCTTACCTCCACTCAGGCAACTTCTGGCAACGCCATGGTCGCGGGATCACATGACATTATGACATCAGAACGCCGGAGACAAGGTAAGGAGGGGGCGCGAGCGCAGGCGGGGGAGCGCACTAGAAAACGTTTGTGCACCCATGCCTTAAAGCAGCAGTCCAAGCTGCTGTTTAAAACAATAAAACAAAAAAATGTTCCCTCTAACATGTGCATCAATACAATCCACACAATGATAAGTAATTAGCTAAATTGCAGATCGATCCATTCTCCTGTGATTGCTCGGCAAAGATTCGGCTTGGGGGTTCACTAAATGTCTGTCAGTGCAGCAGAAGAGGACCAAAGATGCAAAGTTTTGTGGGGAGATCATGTGACCAGGCAGTCACTAGATACAAATGGTGCACTGCTTGAGAGAGGGCAGGGCTCAAAAAGGGGTGTGCCAGAGCCTGTTTCAGAAGAGGAAGGGGGTGTAACTTTGTAAATGGTTGCTATAGAAACACATAAAGCTTTTACATTATAATACATTAAACATTTAATTCCCAGTTGTTTAAAACAAATCTACAAGTATTTTCTCATAGTACAGAACATATTTATTAAATAAAAAAAGCATGTAGGATATTGCCTGGTCTGTAGCTTTAACAGAAGTTTGATTAAAAAACATCAGTATTTAAAACATGATCTATTCCTTTTCCTTTTTTTTTTGTCACTTGAATGCTGTTTGTGTTAAGAAAGGACATTGGTTTTCGTATTTTACCCCGTCCCTTTTCATGCAAAATAAATGCAAAATGAGGGCAGGAAGCTGACAAGACATTATTCCTGGTTGTCTTAGGGGCCAGCAACCCATAGCAAAGCAAAATAACATGCAAAACGATGTGCTGCAGCTCTCCTAGTAGATTAATAATAACTTGAAACACTTTATTTCATATAGCGCATTTCTTCCAATGGAACTCAAGGCGCTGCACAATCACAGTACAGTGTGCAGGACGCAGCACATAAGAATGTTACAGACAGTCCCTGCCCAGATGAGCTTACAATCTCTATTTTTGGTGCCTGAGGCACAGGGAGATAAAGTGACTTGCCTAAGGTCATAAGGAGCTGATACCGGGAATTTAACCAGTCTCCCCTGATTCAAACTCAGTCACCCTTTACAGTCAGTGTCTTTACTCACTGAGCCAACATTTATGCCAAAGAATAATAGAATGTATTTTGAAAGTAAAATCACTAAGTTTTATTTCCCTACTTACAGAAGGAAACAGAACTTGCTGTTGGAGACTTATTTGTGATGTGTGTGTGTGCAATGCATTCATAGTGCAAACAAAAAAACAGACAAGAGTTAGGAAGCAACTTTATTTAACATGCATTTTACCACCTCACTTCCCTGGCTGCAGAGTCCGGATCTAGATAATGAGGGGATACCAAAGTGTTGGGGAAGGAGAAGCTGAGGGAAATAATGATAAAAATGCAATATAGGCAAAGAAGTGGCATGCAAGTAATATATAGGCAGTGACTTGAAATGTACCCCTCTCCACTTACTCCCCACACCCCCCAACAAGAGAAGGCTTTACAATATAAGAAGTGTGGGTAACGGTGCATCAGACGTTGAAAAGTCCCATGTATTACTGTACACCTTGATAAAGGGCACATGGCCCGAAACGCGTAGGTGTGTTACCTGCTGTTGCTTTGAGGGGTCATGTTTGATCCACTTATGGAATAAAGTCGTTTTTATGCAGCTGTGAGCCTCCTCCTGCTTTTTTAGGCAGTGCACTTCATTTTTTTCACCTCTATCTTACAATATAACGAACCTGATGACCCGGCTTCATATCCCTCTTAAATTTAGATTATGAAACCTTTACCAAGATACTTGCAGACAGATTGAAGCTCCTGGTCCCTGGTGTGGTTCATCCCAATCAGATTTTGTTATGGGGACATTCTGTCACCAATATTAGGAATCTTCCCACTGCAATTAAATATTATGGACGGCTGCGTTCTGAGCTTTGATACAGAAAAGGCTTTCGATAAGATCGCATGGCCTAACTTGTTCCAGACATTATACTATTATATATACTCAATGTAGCCAGGGTCACGTGTGATGTGTGAATAGCCCCAGATAGCATTAACTCAGCCCCCTTTCCAAATCACGCCAAGTCCTATAATATTTCCTTCACTTTATTGGAAAAGCAGCAGTGAATACAGGTTCTTGTGGATGTTGTGTAGTTGTGAGTTTGTAGTTAAGGGCAGGTAGAAAGAGATGGCCTTGCCATAGGAGTGTGACAGGAAGGTACTCACTCAGCCAAGTCAGGAATGAAAGGTAGTGTGGGGGGATCTGGGTAAAAGGAATAGTCTTGGGACAGACTATCTGTCAGCAAAACAGGGAGGAGGGCAGAATAGCCCATTCTAGGAGAGATTTCAGAGGCTGCTGTAGCAACTCACTGATTATATGCCCAGAGGCAGGGAAGGCAACATAGTAACATATCACACAGGCACAGTGCATGTGTGTGGAGCAAACTACATGCAGCTGAAAATAAGAAACTGACAGGCAGAAGCTGCAAACAAGGGGGTCGGGGGTGAACAGAGAGAGCAAAAGGGGGAATACTTGTTCCATGACACTCCCCGTCTGGTATCTGGAGATACCACTATATTGAATTATGTGGAACATATGTAAAATGCAAACAAAACATAACGTAATAATGCAAAGTTCATGTCCACATAACGAGGTGATACCGGCCAGTATCACTGGCTCCAAAGTCCTTTGGCAAAGTCTTTTAGCAAAGGATGTAGGCTGGTTGCACCACAATGTCTTTGTGCAAAAGACTTTGGCACTGTTAAGTGTTTATTTGTAATCCTTCATGCGCCCGAACGAAATTGGTTCCGCAGTCGGAGCGTATTTGTTTGACTGGTCCTCTGATGGCAAAGAATCTTCTGAGGGCGTTTCTGGGCCGTATATTCGCGAGTAGCACAGATACCTGAGGCCTTATCTCCATGTTCCTCTCGGGATCCATGAGTTCAAAGTCGTCAACTGGAGTTGATGGCGTTTCCGCGGGCTGCGTCAAAAACGTTTGTCCCGTGAGCCACAACGTGTTCTGTAGTTGTGCTGCGGGCACTGATCTGGTGGCATGATCTGCAAGATTTTGGTCTGTGGACACATGGTACCATTGCTCTGGTTGGGTTGACTTTCTGATTCTTTCTACACGGTTGGCCACGTATACATAGAATCTTCTTTTCTTGTTACATATGTAACCCAGTACCACCTTGCTATCTGTGTAGACCCTTACAGTATCTGGTTTGCAGTCCATTTAGTTTTTGATGAGTTCTGCCAGTTCTACCATTGATACTGTGCCACATAGCTCAAGTCTGGGTATAGTGTGGTCACGTTGTGGCACCACCTTAGCCTTGTCCTTCGATGGACACCTGGATTGTGAATGCGTCTGTTTTGAGATTCCAGCTTATTCCCAGACTCCGCTGTATGGGAGACGTGTCGGTCCCCGGATCCAAGTTCCTAAGGTCGCTTCCGTGTCATCTCTTGTTGTCTGGAACGCTGTGTCATCAGTGCATTCCTCTTGCACGAGAACGTCTCCACGTATTTTGGTGATACGCCTTTCTGTCTCTTTGTTAACTGCCCTCAGGAGGTTGTTTTCTCCCTGGACATGATGAAGAACAGTCTCTTTTGTCCTTGTAAATCCTTTTGTGAAATGTCTCTGCGACTGTCTCTTTTTAGGCGTGCGAGAGGACAGTCTTCTTGCCCCTGTAGTTTCACCTGCAGGGCACAATCTTTTGCGGCTATGCCAGCTGTGGCGGTTGGCTGCTTTGCCACTTGGTATTCTGCGGAGAGGAATGACTGTACGTCTTAGCTGTGCCATTGCTCGCAGGAGGACCGTCCGATTGTTTCCTTTCCTTTGGACGATCCCTTTGTCGGTCACCGTCAAGAGGTTACTTTCTTCCTTCGGTGGAGTCGACTCATCATCCTCAGTTGTCTGGACTGCTGAGCATCCTAGGCCATCGTCACATCCCCCTGATGCGAAGATGTTTTTGTTGTTCTCAGGGGTATGACCTTGTCTCTCCTCCTTGCTTCCTGTCACTTAGATATGACCAAAACATGGATCGGAGAGTGATGTGTCCACATTCTGTTATCGCTGTTCTGCGGGCGTTAACATAGTCTGGTTCGTGCCCTTTGTCAATGCACACGTTGCCCACTATCACCCATCCTAGGTCAAGCCTTTGGACGAATGGAGCGTTGTGGGGTCCGTTGCGCTGTTTACGGACTTTGTGCACCCTCAGGATGTTGCTACCGAGCAGCAGCAAGATCTTGGCGCCTTGTTCTACCGGCGGGATGTAGTTGGCTATTCCTCAGAGGTGTGGGTGATGGCGTGCCACGTCTGGTGTAGGAATCTTGTCCCTGTTTGCAGCCATGTAGTTGCACTCGATGAGTGTGGGCAGAGCTATCTTTACTCTGTTGTCCACTGAGTGTATAATGTAGCCATTTGCTCTTCTCCCTATTGTCTCAGTTAAAGCTGCAGTTCAGTCAATATCCTGCATGTTTGTTTTTTTTAATAAATCAGTTCTGTAGTAAGAAAAAATACTTTTAGCATTTTCTGTTTTTAAAAAAACCACTTTGAAAGACCAATTTTCTTGTATTCTATTTTAACAGCCATTTGCTAAGGCACTGCCCCTTCATGTCCTGTCACAAGCTCTGGCACACCCCTTTGTCAGCCCTGCCCTCCCTCTAGCACTTGTCAGTGCAGGAATGCTCAAGAATATTCATGAGCTTCCACTGCCAGTCAAGCAGATTATAAACAAATGCCACCTTTTAATATGTCACCAAATTTTGACCTATCAACACATGGAAAACGAATTGACCTGCAGCTATACTGTTCTTTAGGTAATTAGAGATTGCCCACATAAAACTATTGAAGTAAAAAAATAAATGTAAAAAAAAAAAAAAAAAAAAAGACTGAACTGCAGCTTTAACCCTGCACAGTGTCAGGAATCAGCGTTCTCCGCGCTCCTCACACAGAGCACTCTCTCCCCTCAGGGAGTCCCTGGACACACAACTCAACCCTACCTTACCGCTCTCCGCGGCTCCCCACCCCTGCCACCATTGCGGGATCACTCCCCTCGGCGATTCCTCTGCTCAGCGCCAGGCGCGCCCACGGCCTCCCACGCGCACGCCTGCACCCTCCTCTGGCGCATTGCACACGCGTACATGCATTACGGAGCGCGCTCATTCTGCACACTCTTCTTCCTTTCCCCCGGACCTCAGGCTCCGCCCCCACACACTGCACAGGCATACTCAGGTTACCAACAAGACTCACCTGGCTTGTTATGCCTGCACCATTCTGCAGTGTCTTCCTGTAGCTCTTCCTGTCCCGCTTCCGTTCCTGATTGGATCTCCCTGCTTTATCTAGCTCCTCTCAGTCTTTGCTCGACATAGTCTCTGTATGGAAGTACTTCTGGATTCTCTCAGTGTTTTCACAGGTTCTGACGCGGCTTGTACGACTACCCCCTCTGGCTCTCGATCTAGGCACTCCTTGGACAACGCTCACTCTGTTAACCCCTTGAACACAGCTTGGACTACGACCTATCTCCACTCTCCACTCCCTGACCTCGGCAAGGCATTCTTCACTCTATCTCTACAACCGGTACCGGCAAGTATTGTCTACCTTACTACACCTGGCCTGGCAACACTTTATACCACACTCCGGACACGCTCCCTTTGCTGCGGGTGCGTGTATTACCACTTTCCCCTTCAGCTCAGGGGACGGGTCTGATCTGCGGGCAGCACCGGCGTAACATTATGTCGAGCCCACAAGACGCAGACCGAACTTCAACAGTTTCTCTCCAATCTGCTTCATCAAAACCAGGCCATGGCAGATCAAATTGTGGCACTTACACGCCAGGTCGCAGTACTCTCAGACCGAGTACCGACCGCGACCTCGCCAGATGTAAGCCCCCATTCCGCAAGCGCAGTTAGCAGCTCCGATGTAAAGATTCCACCCCCCAAGCCTTATGCAGGTGAACCGCAAGAATGTAGGGGTTTCCTAAACCAGTGTGAGGTGCAGTTTGAAATGGCCCCCCATCTCTACAACACTGGTCGCAAGAAGGTAGTCTACATTTATAACCTCCTCACTGGCAGCGCCCTTGCTTGGGCTTCCCCGGTTTGGGAGCGACGTTCTGACCTTACCCAAGATTATCCGGCATTTAAAGCCGAGTTCCAACAAGTATTCGATTTCCCCAATCGTCGGGAGATGGCATCTGTTTCTCTTCTCCAGATCACTCAGGGACGGCGAATGGGGACACAGTATGCTGTGGAATTCTGGACTCTAGCAGCCGAGACTAACTGGGGACAAGAGGCTCTCGTCTCCGTATTCTGGCAAGGCCTGGCAGATCCCATCAAGGATGAACTCTCTCGCCAATCCAGGCCGGATCAATTGGAGGTCCTCATTGATTTGGCCGTCTGAGTGGATCAACGTATCCAGGTATGCCGCTCAGAGCATCAGCGCACTCGCTTACATAACTTTCAAGTTCCGTTCTCCAGGACTCCCAGCAGCATTCCTGCTCCCCCAAGTGCTAACACACCTCTTTGTCTTGCACTGGAGTTGCCAGAGCCAATGCAATTGGGGGTACAATGCATCCGCACACCGATACGGCAGTTCCGCCATGCCGGGGGATTGTGTTTCTACTGCGGATCCATGGAGCATCTGGCTCGGGAGTGTCCACTGCATCCGGGAAACGGGAACATCCAGTGAGTACAGAGGGGCTCTCTCTGGGTGTAATGTCTCCACGTCCCCTTCATAAAGGTGGACTCCCTAAGAAACTTACATTTCCAGTCTCCCTTTCAGGCGATAAGTTCCAGACTTCTACCGCCGCTTTCATTGACTTAGGAGCTGGAGGAAATTTCGTGGACCTTGAATTCGCCAGGTTAAACCGCATACCGCTCGTGAGGAAAAAGGTTCCCATCGCACTCGTCGGTATCGATGGACGTCCTCTTACCACGGCCCACATCTCCTTAGAGATGGCTCCCTTGCTTCTGTCCTCACATCTGCACAAGGAGATCTTAGTTCTCGATGCCATTCACGCTCCTGGGATACCCATCACCATTGGTCTTCCTTGGCTACAGCTTAACAATCCTCTCATTGACTGGACTTCCTCTGCTCCCATCTCCTGGAGGCCGAGGTCAGGCGAGACTCATCAATTGCTGGCCAATACCTCTGTTCCCGAGGTTATTCTACCTTCTGTTTACCACCAATTCCGGGACATTTTCAATAAGGTACAGTCAGACCTTTTGCCGCCACACAGGACTTACGATTGTCCTATCGATCTGGTTCCAGGTTACTCCCTACCCAAGTCCAAGACCTACCCCTTGTCGTTACCAGAATCTCACGCTATGGATGAATATATCCAGGAGAATCTTGAGAAAGGCTTTATTCGTCACTCCAATTCCCCAGCAGGGGCTGGGTTTTTCTTCGTCAAGAAAAAGGATGGGTCGTTGAGGCCTTGCATCGATTACAGGGGTTTGAACCACATAACTATTAAAAATTGTTACCCCCTTCCCCTTATTACCGAATTGTTCGATAAATTACAGGGGGCCAAGATTTTTTCCAAGTTGGATCTACGTGGTGCCTATAACCTGGTGCGCATCAGGAAGGGGGATAAATGGAAAACGACCTTCAACACGCGTAGTGGACACTACAAGTATCTTGTAATGCCTTTCGGCTTGTGTAATGCTCCCGCTGTCTTCCAGGATTGCATCAACGACGTCTTTCGTAAGGTACTCAATATCTTTGTAATAGTATACTTGGATGATATCCTGATTTTTTCCAAAGATCTCCAGGACCATATACGTCACACCTCCTACGTCCTTTCCCGTCTCCGTGAACACCATTTGTACGCCAAGCTGGAGAAATGCACCTTTCATCAGACCTCTACTCCGTTCCTGGGGTACATCATTTCCGATGAAGGTTTTATGATGGATTCCAGTAAACTTCAAGCAGTTACTGAGTGGCTAAGACCCAATTCTCTCAAGGCCATACAACGTTTTTTAGGGTTCGCTAATTACTATCGTAAGTTTATACGTAATTTTTCTACCATTGTGGAACCTCTCACTGCGCTCACCAAAAAAGGAGCTGATCCCTCTGCTTGATCATCTGAGGCCCTCTCCACCTTCGAGACACTCAAGGAAGCTTTTATATCCGCACCTATTCTCCGTCATCCCAACATTGAACTTCCCTTCATCCTGGAGGTCGACGCTTCTGATTGCGGCGCTGGAGCCGTTCTTTCTCAGAGACCCACGCCTCAAGATAAGCTACATCCCTGTGCATATTTTCCCAAGAAATTCTCATCCGCCGAGAGGAACTATGACGTGGGTAACAGGGAACTTCTGGCCGTGAAGATGGCTCTTCAAGAGTGGAGACACCTGCTGGAGGGGTTGAAAGAGCAGTTTACTATTCTCACGGACCACAAGAACCTTCTTTACATAGAAAACGCTCGACGCCTTGGTCCACGACAGGCTCGTTGGGCTTTTTTTTCTCGATTCGATTTTCACCTTTCCTATATCCCCGGGACCAAGAACGTAAAGGCAGACGCACTCTCCCGAATACATTCTTCTGAAGAGACCATCCTTACACAGGAGAGGATCCTCGCCACGTCTTCTTGACAAGATTTTGCACTCCCAGAGACGCATTCCCAAGGACTTGGTCGTTCCTGACAACAAACTCTTCGTACCTTCTAAATTTGTTCCAGAGGTCCTGTTTTGGGGTCTCTCCTCTAAATCTGCAGGTCATCCTGGATTTAAGAAGACTTCTGATCTCATTTGTCGGAATTTCTGGTGGCCAATGATGTCTCAAGATATTCTGGAGTTTACTCGCGCCTGCCCCACGTGCGCTCAAAGCAAGACTCTTCATCAAAAGCCTCAGGGTTTTCTGTTACCTCTCCCAGTTCCCAACCGCCCCTGGTCCCACATTTCGATGGACTTCATCGTGGACTTGCTCAGGTCCAGAGGAATGAACACTATATTGGTGGTCGTGGACAGGTTCTCAAAGATGTCTTATTTTATTCCACTTAAGGGATTACCCACCTCCCCCACCCTTGCTGATATCTTTACGGAGCAGATTTTCCAGATTCATGGGATCCCTTCGTCCATTGTTTCTGACAGAGGTTCTCAGTTCGTATCCAAATTTTGGAGAGCTTTCACGAAAGATTGGGCATCTCTTCTTCTTTCTCTTCCGCCTACCATCCTCAGTCCAATGGACAAACGGAGAGAATCAATCAATCCCTGGAGACGTACCTGAGATGTTTCATATCTGATTTCCAGGATGATTGGGCTCAACTCCTTTCTTGGGCAGAGTACGCCGTCAATTCTGCCAAAAACGAGGCCACCCCCGGGAGTCGCCCTTCTTTATAAATTATGGGTTCCACCCCATGCATGGGGGAAGGACTGAGTGAGGGTGGGGTTATTGGAGGGGGGGAGAGAGGGGTAGGGTGACCAGTTGTCCCGGTTTAGCCGGGACAGTCCCGGTTTTTCTTGTGCTGTCCCAGTTTCCAATTAATTCTCAAAATGTCCTGGTTTTTACTAGGGGTCACGGCTTTTGGGGCTGCGGGGAGCGGAGGATGTTGGCTGCCCTCCCAAGTTGGCGAAGGGGGGGGCGCGGAGAAGGAGAATGCTGGCTGTGATTGGAAGATGTGGGGGGCGGAGTTTTGACGAGGTGCTGCAAGCACTGCCCCCCTCCCTTCTCTCCAGTAATGCCGGGTCCTCCCCTTCCTTAGGCTCCACCCCTCTGTCCCTCCCTTTAGGCCCCACGGGCCTGCCAGTCTCTCATCTGTTGATTCTATCAGATACATCCTGAAGCATAATTATTTTATGTTTCTTGATGAATTTTTCTGACAGGTTTGCGGAACTGCAATGGGCACGAGATTTGCCCCCAGTTTCGCAAACCTGTATATGGGAAGATGGGAAGAGTAATACATTTATAATAACAACCCTTTCAAGGCAAATATCATTGTGTGGCGCCAGTTCATAGATGACATCCTGTGCATATGGGACGGCGACCAGTGTTCAATTGGCCAATTCCTACAGTACTTAAATAACAATAACAAAAACCTCACTTTTACACATGTAGAGCATGAGACAGAAGTACACTTCCTAGATCTCAATCTTATGACGTCAGCAGAGGGGACTGTGGTAACAAAAACTCATTTCAAGGAGGTTGATTGCAACAACCTCCTTGTTGCCACAAGCAACCACAAAAAAACGTGGATATCAAACATCCCCAGTGGCCAATATTATAGGTTGAAGAAGAATTGTAGTACGGAAGTTGACTTTGAGGAACAAGCTGAAAAATTGACCTTAAGATTTTTAGAGAGGGGCTATCGTCTAGAGAAACTAAATAAAGATCTGGAGAAAATAAGAAAACTTGATAGAAAGACGATGTTATTAACAAAACATAAAAAAAGTAAAACCCCCCAGGAAGATGAGGGTAAATGTAACGTTTCTTTTATCACTAATTTCAATTCAATGACGGGGCAAATTGAGAAAATCATAAGAAAACATTGGTCTATTTTATCAAATGATTTGCTGCTGGGTGCTCACCTCTCGGAATTCCCAAAATTTATTTACAGAAGAGCTAAAAATCTAAAAAATACACTATCCCCAAGTGATATAAAGTTAACTGAACATCCTAGTGTGGATAGTAAATGGTTAAGTACTAAACCAATTGGGAATTTCAAGTGTGGGAAGTGCTCAGTTTGCAAGCATTTGCACCCCGATAGAAAAACTTTTAAATATACAAATGGAGAAGTACACAATATTAATGATTTTATATATTGCAATACTGACCATGTGGTTTACTTATTGGAGTGTCCGTGTGGCCTTTTCTATGTGGGACGCACTAAACGCCCTTTGAAAGTGCGCATTCAAGAACACTTGCGCAACATTAAAATAGGGTTCATGAAGCATAGCATCTCAAAGCATTATGCACAATTCCACAATTGTGATCCCTCCTCTTTACTATTTAAAGGGATTAAGTTTATACCCAAAAATAGGAGAGGGGGTGACAGAGTAAAAGAACTTTCAAGGCAGGAAACCTTCTGGATACACAAATTAAACACCTTGTATCCGGGGGGTTTAAATGAAGATATAGACATTTGGTCCCTGTATTAAAGTTCCTATATACTACCTTCTATATACTACCTCATAAAGCTTTTAACTTAATTTTATTAGTTTAGTATTTTTTAACTTTTGTCTCTTTGTCTTTTTAGCCTATTTATCATGAGATGCCCTTTTATTATGAATCATGGCTGCTCAGAATCATCTTGCTGCTCTTTAGTTACAAATCGGCTTTGTTTACTTTTCATTTTCTTTTTTCACTTTATTTGTGGTATATATTGCATTTTAGGATAGCCATCCTAGTCTGCCTGGCCACTGATGCATTCGTGCACTATGGTTTTTATCATGTTTAACACTGTTTCCTTTTGTTTTAGTTTCATCAATCGCGTGTGTTAAGATATTGTCGTTGTTAATAAAGTTTATTCTATGTATATGTCCTGTTGCCATTGACAATCAGTGACGCGCGAAACCGGGACTTTTGACCCGCCTCTACTACTTCCCCATTGGCTGTGAGTGTAGATAGCTTAGCCAATGAGGTACGATCGTGTAGTATTTAGAATCCATCCGGAACCACTTTATTTCATTCCCTGATGAAGAAACCCACGGGTTTCGAAACGCGTTGGATGATTGGTCAAGAACTTTACCTCTAACTACTACCCCACCACGCGAGCTGATCGAGTTTGCACGGCGCCTGTACCAGCCATCTCCCCCGCGGTGACGTCATCGACCCGGAAGTGCTTTGCACGGAGGGGAGTGAGAGAACCCAGCCGGTGTGGAGCTTTGCTCTGGCAAAGAACTGTATGCGACAGCAGCAGACGTTTGACTCGTGCTCTGGGGATAAAGAATTTCGTAGAGGCTTCCTACTTACCTTTCTACTACTAGGATCCTGCATCCGAGATATCAGCGCCAAAACCCTTGTGAGGACACTTGTTCCGGTTTCCTGAGGCGTTGGGTAACATTATCCCTAACTGCATATGTTTAATTATTTTGATGTACGCATATTACTCACCTTACCTTATTGTTGATATCAATATATTGTTTAATGCACTATGAGCGTTGTGCGCTGTGTTTTTTCTGTTTTTATCTCATCTGCACTGGCTACCTATGCTGCTCCAGCAGCCCATCCACGGGCCCCAGGTAACCCACATGCCCTCTTATGCCCCCCCTCCCAGGCACCTTATCCACCCCAAGGGGGAAGAGGCCTTATTTTTGAGTGTGTTTGCAGAGGTGGGCTTATTGTGTGTGTGTCACTGTGTGTGTGTCACTGTGTGTGTCACTGTGTGTGTGTGTGTCACTGTGTGTGTCACTGTCTGTGTGTGTTTGTCACTGTGTGTGTGTGTGTGTGTGTGTGTCACTGTGTGTGTGTGTCACTGTGTGTGTGCCACTGTCTTTGCGTGTGTTTGTCGTCACTGTGTGTGTGTGTGTGTGTGTGTGTGTGTGTGTCACCGTGTGTGTCACAGTCTGTGTGTGTGTCTGTCACTGTCACTGTGAGTGTGTGTGTGTGTGTGTGTGTGTGTGTGTGTGTGTGTGTGTGTGTGTGTGTGTGTGTGTGTGTGTGTGTGTGTGTGTGTGTGTGTGTCACTGTCACTGTGTGTGTGTGTGTCTCACTGTGTGTGTGTGTGTGTGTGTGTGTGTGTGTGTGTGTGTGTGTGTGTGTGTGTGTGTGTGTGTGTGTGTGTGTGTGTGTGTGTGTGTGTGTGTGTGTGTGTGTCACTGTGTGTCACTGTGTGTGTGTGTGTGTGTGTGTGTGTGTCACTGTGTGTGTCACTGTCTGTGTCACTGTGTTTGTGTGCCACTGTCTATGTGTCTGTGTGTGTCTGTATCCTCCCATCCAAATTCCGTTAACGTGCCTGCGCGACGTCACGTAATGCACATTGCTATAACAACGAGACACTCCATGACGTCACGCAGCATCAAGTTGATATGACAACGGGACGTATTATGGCGCCGAGGCATCACATGATGCCACATTGCCATGGCAATATGTCACTGTCTGACGTCAGTGTCTCGTTGTCATGGCAATGGGGTGCGTCACGTGATGTAATTTGTTTAATAAATAATTTTTTAATGTGTCCTGGTTTTTCATTTTGAAAATCTGGTCACCCTAGCTACTCTCCAATCCCGAACTTGGCTACGCACCCCGACGATCCGCAACTCTCCACTCCTGACCTGGCAAGTACTTACAACTATTCTCCCATCTATAATCCTGAGAAAAACTGACCATTCACAGCTCACAAGACAGATGATGCTGTGAGTAAATATACACACGAGAAAGCACTACAGCAGCGTGAAACGCGTGGGAGGAGAACCCCCCCCCCCCCGCCTTTTTTGTTTTCTGTTCCTCTTATGTCCAACATGTTTTTTATGTAGCTTTAATAAACTTTTTTACATGTCCCCCACCCGGTGAGTTGTGAGTGCTTCCAGGCATTTTTGGCTGTCCGCCAATACTCTCTGCTGTTTTCATCTATAATCCTGACCTGGCTTGCACGACTACTCTACATCCTAGGTGCGCCCACGTGGCTGTGGGTCGGCATTAACCAATTCCCTACCTCAGCACCGCGGTCACGCTTCGTTTTGGTGAGCTACACGTTACAGCTGGCAGGAATCTTTAGGTTCATAGAGACCTGTTTGCACGGTGCGTACCGAGTTTAGGCACTTCCACCATTCTTTGGGTGTTTTGTGGGTGTGACTCGGTTCGGGTTCCCCATAAGAGATATCTTCATCCTTATCCATATCCTCATAGGACCGGAAGAGCCACTCTTCCGTGGGGTAGGATTCATTACAGGAACGCCACATCTCCTCCATTTTGGGGCGTATTTTTCTTCCTGACCTCAGAAGGCACTATTGTAGCTGTTTTCACTGCATTCGCAAAACCCCAGCTGGTAGTCCTACAGGTGAGCAGACATTGCTTGCAGAGTTTGTATCTCTCACCGGCATCTCTGTAGACTTTTTATTTTTCTTCTTCTTTACTTTAGCAGATTCTGAGACATCAGTAGTACTGTGCACACATTCTTTCTCATCAGTGATACTGAAAAACTTCTGCATTTTCCTTGTGACCACAGCGCATTGCTTGCTGCTGCAGTTCCTTGGCACATTGAAAAAAAATATTCCTCTGACTGCTGCCCTTTTTCTGGAGTCACATAGGCATCATCCTCATCATCCGAATAAGGGCCTGAAGGAACACTGCTCCATGTGGCTACATTTGACCTCAGCTGGGCGGCCATTTTAAAATCAGAGATGTGTAACTGTCATGCGCTCTTAGGCTGGCGCTGGGTAATGAAAGCACACTGAAAGTGTGCAGGGCTGGAGGGAAAGTGCAGAGAATGTGTGAAGACCACTATAAAGGTTGGGACTCAGGGGCAAAACAGCAATCTTACCCCTGTCAGCTCATCCGTCCTGGGTCCAACGATTCTTCAATGGTTAATCCCACAGCGTGCATCCAGCAATATGTTCATGTGGAGAGAGAGAGGTGAATCCGGAGCGACAACACACAGCCCAATGACGTCAGGTTCCTGGTTTGAACATCAAAGCTTTATTAGCAACGCACAGATGGAACAGCAGGCTGCAACACAGCCTCCTCCTCTACGCGTTTCACGCCCTACTGGCGCTTCGTCTAGGAGTAAGGAGGGTGCCTGCAAGCCCTATATTTAAAGCACAAACCCCGCGAACAGGGAGTTAATTAAAATCGTAACAGCTGTGGACCTCAAGTGAAAAAAACGTATCTGTCTCAATGGTTGCATAATAACATATAGCAACCATATGGATTAAACATAGCAGATAGTGTTCTAATTTTCTTAGTGCTTATTAAAGAACAGTTTCAAACAATCTCTTGATGGTACTTATTAGCTGAAAACATTAATAAAATGAAAATAAAAACATATAAAGTTGATAAATGTTGCAAAAAAGTTGGGTCTGTTGAAACATGATCCTTCAATTTGTACTTTATAATTATATGGTACTAGTAGAATAAGATCTTAAATGCATCACAAAACCCAAAGAAAATGGATGAAAAGAGGGGGCTTGGAGGAAGGAGGGGAGGGAGGGGGGAAGGGGAGGGAGTGAAGGGGAGGGGGGAAGGATGGAAGGGGAGGGGGGAGGGGGAAGGGGAGAGGAGGAAGGGGAGGGGGGAGGAAGGGGAGGGGGGGGAAGGGGAGTGGGGAAGGGGGAAGGGGAGGGGGGAGGGAAGGGGAGGGGGAAGGAGGGGAAGGGGAGGGGGGAGGAAGGGGAGGGGGAGGGGGGAGGAAGGGGAGGGGGAGGGGGGAGGAAGGGGAGGGGGAGGGAGGGGAAGGGGAGGGGGGAGGGAGGGGAAGGGGGGGAGGGAGGGGAAGGGGAGGGAGGGGAAGGGGGGGGAGGGAGGGGAAGGGGGGGAGGGAAGGGGAGGGGAGGAAGGGGGGAGGAAGGGAAGGGGAGGAGGGAAGGGGAGGAGGGAAGGGGAGGGGGAAGGGGGAAGGGGAGGGGGAGGAAGGGGAGGGGGGAAGGGGAGGGGGGGAAGGGGAGGGGGAGGGGTGGGGGGAAGGGTAGGGGTGGGGGGAAAGGGAGGGGTGGGGGGGGGACAATGCTAACAATGCAGAGGAATATACACCGTCTAGCACAACACGTATGATGGCGGAAGGGCCTACCCAACTGTAAGCATCCAATGGTGGGTTTTCATCGTTGGGGCTTGATTCAGGAGAGGCTTCGGAGGGATTGGTCTCTGCCGTCGGTACACGGCAGGTCATGGACCGAGCAGAGCTCATTCTATTTGGAGTTTTTTTTTCTTGTTCGTCCTTCTCTGGGCATTCCTTGGAGAAATGGCCCTTCTGTCTGCAGCCGTAACCGATGCGGTCACAGAGATCAGACCGACCTTTGTACGTGGGGGAGGCTCGTCCAGATGATCGGGCCTTGGTGGAGGGTGATTTGGGTGGAGCCACCTCCCTGCTATACTGTTTCTTGACCTTTGGAGAGGGGGTTCCCTGAGTGTCACCCTTGGGGAGTTCTTTGGTGTTTTTGGGGTCATGGAAATGCAGCTGTACCTAGTGTCTTCTGATGCGGCGCATTAAGTCCATGGAGCTGGGAGACACTGTAGTGGCCGGAGCGGCCCGCATCACCAGAGCTACCGGGTGGGAAGGTAGCGACCCCTTCAGTAGCTGTTTGCACCGGTACCGATCCACTTCTGCGGCTGATACAATGTTCTTGGATAGGAGAGTCCCCGGGGACAGCTGGATCCGGCGGCCGAAGACAGACAAATCTTCCCCCTCCTTTTGACGGAGAGCCTTGAACTGGGCTATTAGCTTAGCAAATGCCTGAGCAGAGGCAGAAGCAGAGATATGTTTCCTCGGGGAGTCCTGAGAATTGTGCTGTGAAAAAACATGTGCAAAAACCCTTGTAATAAAGTGACAGAGGTGAATGGGGGAGACAAAACATAGCATGTAACACATGATGATGCTGGAAAAGACAGTTTGCTACAAAGTCCAATAAAAGTACATAAATCCAAGAACTGGGAGGATACTGGTGAAAGAGATAGTCATGATGTAGGCCATCTCCAATGGGCGGCATGGGTGAGCTCCGTGTGGGTAGATCTGTCCATTGATCTGGAGTCCCAGTGGAATCCTTTATTGCACAGTTACTACCAAATCACTGTTACCGTAAGTGCATCCAAGAGGAGTGTCCCCCTCTTTGATTGTATTCCAAATGGCCACATCTGGTTGTGACATTTTAGGGTCAGGTGTATCTCAGCATGTCCAAAGACCATGGGGCATGCTACATTGTGTCGTAGATTTGTGTTCATTTGGACACTATCATTTGGACTTTTACAGCCTGGTTTGTTTCAATATTACTACTGTTTTTTATATTTAATTTTCCTCTTATCACATATTGTGTATTAATTGAATGTGTTTATTACACCCACACATTCCTTACATTGATATTGATATTCACACTGATTTGGGTATATCCAGCGAGCGCTGTTATCCTATTATCTAACTCCATTATGTTATGTGATAGTTAACACTTTAGGGAAATTATTTTAGTGTGTGTCTCTCTCTCTCTCTGTTCTTTCTGAATAAATCTATCATAAACCTTATGAAAATGGAGTATATCTTTATTACTTTGTCTTCCATCCTGCTTTTCACTTAGGACTCCTAACTCATACACCTTTTTCTGTCTTTCTGTGTGACCTCACTGTCTCTAATTCACCTCTATTATAACTCCTGCGCATCGTAACCGGCCATCTAGTCTCAGGGCAGCAGAGTCCTTCGTGTCTTCTGATTGGTGCAGCGATGGAGTTGATTTTTCCCTTTCGCTGATTGGTTAGGTTTGCAGTCACTCATCTTAACTCAGAACCAGGAAGTGAGAGGAGTCCTGTGCAGGACCACGTGAGAGAGCAGAGTAGACAGCTACTACTGCAAAGGACTCTGGGAGAGGTAATATCCCACAATTAATTGCACTTTTCTTTAAGGCTACATGGCCCTGAATGCATTGCATGTATATTGACCATGTACCACCATGTAAACAGATTGCTTGTCCCAGAATGCATTGTGTGTATATTCTTTGTTTGCCATAAATCCTTTTACCAGCAGCATACATCACAAGGGAGGAGCACAAGTTTATATATATATAGATATATATATATATCTATATATATATGTGGTGATTTTATATATATATATATAAATATATTTATATATATATAAATATATTTTATATATATATATATATATATATATATATATATATATATATATATATATAAAAATGAATAGACAATACCATTCTGTGGCTAACAAAATGCTTTTATGTGTGCAAGCTTTCGAGATCCACTGATCTCTTCTTCCAGCGGTGTTACAATGAATAAAGCAATAAAGGTTTAACTTACAAACAGTGCGTCTTGGAATGTTAAATGTAACTGAAACCTATCCCTCCCCCCTATGCAATTTATGACTTGAGGTGTTAAATAGTCCCTGAATGTTAGTGATGTATGTATGTATGTATGTATGTATGTATGTATGTATGTATGTATGTGAATATAAATTTATACAGCGCCTTACATAATGTATGTGTGGAGTGGGAGTGTATACCAATGGTGTGGGTACATGCTCATCATAGCCTTAATATACACAAATTACATGTCCAGACATGGAGAATAAAATGAATGTATGTTTATCACTTCTTTATGGCAGGGATCAGGATCACATGTCCCAGAATGTTTTGTGTGACAACTGTCATTTGTACTATGGGAATGTGTGTCACCTCTCAGCTCATAAGACCCAATAAGTGAAAGGATTGTGTTTCTTCTTAGGTGGGGGGAAATGGAGACCTGTGACAGTGTCCCTGACTTGGAGCCTTTCCTTGTGCAGCAGGTACAGAGCGTTCTGGTTTGCAGACTGTTCATGTGATTAACAGGGAAACAAAGGAACAATTACCTCTGGAGGGGCAAGTGAGGGCTGACAAAAAGGGTACAAAAGGTGCAGTTTAGTGATCAACAAGCAGAATTATTATACTACTTTGTAAATCTCCCTACAGTCACTTAGATGGGGGGGGGCGCAAAATTTTCTCGGGGGCACTGCGCTTACAGAGGCCTCGCACTCTTCCCCAACGCATTTAAATGAAATGCTGGGGAGCGCGCGTGTGGCCTCTGTAAGTTATCTTACCTGGTCTCTGGCGGCTTCTGGCGACGCGTCATCGTTTGCGCACCCCTGACTTAGATTGTAAGCTTTTCAGGGCAGGACCTGTTTTCTCCCAATGTATCATTCTATTGCATTCCCTTCTTCCCTTATTTTCTTGGTATTCCTGTACCAACATGAGTGTTCCACATTAGTGCATTGTACAGCAAATAAAAATACCACCTGTGAGCACATTGAGGTCTCAGACAGATCTGCAACCCTGCATTTTGCTGTTATCTCTTAGCATACAATGATGTTGTTCTATGATGATCATTAGTACATGAATGTTTCCTCTTCGGTTGAGCAGTTGAAGTCACGGATGGAGTCAGAAATAACCACGTGGGTGTGGTACTGTAGGGATTAGCGCTGGGCAGTTATTTAGAAGATGGAGGTGGTGAGGGGTTTCTAGTAAATTAACCAAATCGCAGTGCTGAATGTGTCAGGAGATTAGTGAACCGATTTAGTTGGGGAGTTCACAAAATCGGGATATGTATCATAGTTCGCCATCATTTATCTAACACTGTGATTCAGTCCCTTTATGTGTTAACACCATTAGATGAATATTTGCTTTTATTTTATTTTTTTAATGTTGCATTTCCCACAAAGTATAGTTTTGTCCCAGCTGCTTTTACACCCCTTTCCTATACCAATCACACACTTTGGTGTGAAACACTTGAGATCCAGCAACGTATTGCAGCGCTGACACTTTATAACTTTATAACTCAATCCTGACCACGGCATCATTGAAATCATTGCAGTATTCCTTTCTACATCATGCACAAGCCCATACAACTAGCAGAATGCATTGTGTATTCCGGGATCTGTATCATCTTTTTCAGCTTCTGAGCCTAAATTTGCAGGCCTATGTAACGAGTCTGAAACTCTAAACCAACCACAATGTATGTTCAATAACAATAGGTGTAATCACTCCACTTCTTATGAGGCATTGAAAGCTTCAGTGGGTCTTCTTAAAATTATTATGTTTCCTTGACGAAACAACAAAGAGTGGGGAGTGATCACAGGACCATACTAATTGAATGAAGTGTTTATATTCATAAGTGAGGTAATCATATAGATCGTAATGGAAATATTTCTAAGTCCCTACGCATGCGCTGTACCAATGGATGGCAAGTGTGGCGATTTCTATGTTGCCACGCATGCGCGATAGAAACGGACTTAAAATTGTATCTTTTATAAGTCCAGACGCATGCGCGACAATAATGGGCAGAATCCCAAGTCCCAGCGCTTGTGCAATGTGCATGGGACTGGATAAGTCAATCTTTAAGTTCTCGCGCATGCGCAATGAATACAGGCAATAATGGAATTACTCCTAAGTCCCCGCGCATGCGCAGTCTACATCTAGATCATTTCAAGCTATCCCCAAGTTTCCGCACATGCGTTATAAGCATGGGAAACAACTGGAATATTTTCTAAGTCCCCACGCATGCGCAGTGAACGCAATCGACCTGAATTGTTTCTAAGGTCCCGCGCATGCGCAGTATGTATGTATGGACTCCCAGAACTGGTTTAAAGTCCCCGCGCATGCGCATTAGATACTTTATTCGGCGCGGATGTTTTAAGTCTCTACAAGCTCTAAAAATTAACAGAAAACAATGAGAATATGATAAAATGAAGGCACAACACTGCGGTTTACAAATAAAACTGTATTTATGAACTTGTGAGTAGTTTATTGAGTCAGTTTGGAGGGGACCTCAGTGCGCATGTGCAACAGCTGTTATTCATTGATTTTGTAATTAGGGTGCTGTAAGGGTATAAAAGGGTCTAGACCTCATTCCCCCAGTAATACTTGTCCCTGAAGAAGCTCCTTTGCTGGAGGGAAACGCGCGTTGGACGCGCAATGTTGTCAGTCTCCTACTTGGAGCTGTTTTTAATGTAGTGTTTGCAGTATCCTGGGTGTAACTGTGAAGACCATATGAGTTAACTATTCATTAATCAATTCATGGTCAGCGTGCCTGCTATCCCTGCACCTTATGTGAGGCGTCTTCATATCACACTGCTGTGTATTCAAGCCAACACTGCTGTATTTGGAAGCTCTATAATACAGCTATTATACCATCACATACCAGCGTTATTATCTCTATGTAAATATGCAGGGGAGCTATATTTAGCAGTAATAGGATATTCAATCCTGTGGCCACCTACCTGAATATATTTATATACAACTCTACATTTGGTCTCATCGTTGCCCCAGAGGGGTTAATACCCTACTCATAGCAGTCCCTGTCTTTAACATCCCATCATATCAATTGGTACTGGGATAGTAAGAATAACTAACGACACGGTTGCTTGATAGCTATGATTTAATACATTTTTAATTCACATCACACGTTACTTTGGTAATATATGTTTTATGTATTTATTAAAAGTTAATTTTTACACTTGGGTGGTGTGCATTTAAGTGAATTCTTTTGGGGGCACATCCATTTTGTGTTTTCCCTTCCCCTTTTCTTTTTATGTTTCCTGGCTGAAAAACTGCAGCACAAAAATGATCCCACAATGTTTTCAAACACTCTCTCCACTTCCAGGCTCCTCGCGCTGCATATTACATCCCAGACTACATCACTGAGTCGGAAGAGGAGTATCTCTTGCGTCAGGTATGATGTCAGAGTGGGGGGAGACACCGGGGAGAGAGGGGCAAAGAGAGATGGTAAATGCAGGACACCCTGCTCACCCGCTCCCATGGGTTGGACGATATAAAAATTCTCACCACGATAACGATATTAAGAAATGTATCGCAAAAACGATATATATTGCGATTCATTTATTAAAATAAAAGTCAGAAAATGTTCGAGTAAATCTAAATAAAATGTGTTCTCAAAATAAATACATTTTCTTTAGATTTACTAGAACAAAGACATTAATTCCCAGACCCTTTCCATGTCTGCACTTCAAATTTTCTCACCTACACTGCTCCCATCACTCTAAAATCCCCCCTCATCCCATCACTCTCACTCAGAGATAAACCCTCCAATTAATAACAGTTTTCACTTATAAAATTTTAAAATTGTACATTAGTTTCAGATAAGATCCAAGAGGGATCAAAAAAGAATCCCCAAAATAAGCACTCAATGCCAGGAACAATGTAGTTAGATAACAATGATCCAACAGGGTCAAAATGCCTGTATAGGGTATGTATAGGAATTAAATACCCCTTTAAGTCTCACCAAGTCCAAAAGAAAAATAATAAATTTTTATTAGTTATTACTTGTTAAAAACATAAACATTTCAATCATACTATTAAAAATACCTCTATCTAGAGGTGGTAAATGCGGTCAGTATTTCAGGAGTATATCTATATTAGTATCACTCTTATTGACTCACATGCATCCCAATCGGTGATCACAATTATAAACCGAATAATTATGTAAGGTGATCCTGTGAACTCTGGAGTCTGAGTACCAGACTATACACACATGTGTGGGTTAAGTGCAGTGTTGTTCAAGATAAATATTTCTCAAATTCAAGAGGTGTAACAGTGCTACTGATTTATATCCACACATATATACACACAATAATCGTCTGTGTCACTCAGTTAATAAACAGGCTGCATTAGGATCGTGTCTGTGTTGGGTGTCATACACCTCCGACCAAACTTGGTATAGTATACAGACAAGCAGTCACATTAGGTGTTTATCCAAGACTTGTATCACAGTCCTATAGCACAGAGTGTATTTATATATCGTTAACATATGACGTGGGTCTATGGTAGCCTCAATGGCTGACAGGGCCATTGTGGCTACCATAGACCCACGTCATATGGTTAACGATATATAAATACACTGTGTGCTATAGGACTGTGATACAAGTCTTGGATAAATACGTAATGTGACTGCTTGTCTGTATACTATACCAAGTCTGGTCGGAGGTGTATGACACCCAACACAGACACGATCCTAATGCAGCCTGTTTATTAACTGAGTGACACAGACGATTATTGTGTGTATATATGTGTGGATATAAATCAGTAGCACTGTTACACCTCTTGAATTTGAGAAATATTTATCTTGAACAACACTGCACTTAACCCACACATGTGTGTATAGTCTGGTACTCAGACTCCAGAGTTCACAGGATCACCTTACATAATTATTCGGTTTATAATTGTGATCACCGATTGGGATGCATGTGAGTCAATAAGAGTGATACTAATATAGATATACTCCTGAAATACTGACCGCATTTACCACCTCTAGATAGAGGTATTTTTAATAGTATGATTGAAATGTTTATGTTTTTAACAAGTAATAACTAATAAAAATGTATTATTTTTCTTTTGGACTTGGTGAGATTTAAAGGGTTATTTAATCCCTATACATACCCTATACAGGCATTTTGACCCTGTTGGATCATTGTTATCTAACTACATTGTTCCTGGCATTGAGTGCTTATTTTGGGGATTCTTTTTTGATCCCTCCTGGATCTTATCTGAAACTATATGACTATTTGTCCCTTAAGCACCTGCCATTTCTACTTGATTACATTATTAAAGGATGAGCGGTCTCATTCCCTTTAGATTAAAATTGTACATTAAACAGATTTTTCGGCAATCAAAAGAATTGTCAAAAAATCTGTTTTTAATACATTTTTCACATATGCATAAAAGGTGAGAGTGATGGAAGCAGTATAGATGAGAAAGGGTGAATTACAGGCATTGAAGGAGGGGGGGGTTAAGGGTCCCAGTGGAGATTGAGGATGGGTTAAGTGCCCCAGGGGGGAGAGAAGAGGTCAAAAGTCCCAAGGGGAGGGTGGGGATGGGGTTAAGTGCCCCGGAGAGGGGTTACGTATCCCAGGAATGGGGGGGGGGGGGCGGGGGAGGGAGTGAAGAAAGAGTTATGGGTCCCAGGGGAAAGAGGAAGGGGTTAAGGGTCCCAGGGGAGAGGGGAAAGCTTTTAGGGTCCCTCTGAGTCTCAGCGTTCAGAAGTAGGGAGAGGGGAGAGAGGCAGAGAAACAGCACAGCGGCAGCTTAAAAACTGCTGTCATTGCACTGGTATCCCGAAATATCACGATAATGAGCAATCTCCCATGTCAGCACAGCGAGAGATTCTGTTATCGCGAAATATCGTAGATCATGACACCCTACCGCTCCCTGTCTTTCTGTCCCTTAGGTCTATAATGCTCCCAAGCCAAAGTGGACACAACTTTCCGGAAGAAAGTTACAAAATTGGGGTGAATAGTTTTGACTTTTGATGAATTCCCCCCTCGCAGGATTTACTGTTCTCACTTCTTTCATCCTAATGATTCCTCTCTTCATCTGTTTCTCTCACTTTTTCTGTGTGTGTATATCTATCTATTTATCTATATATATCCTTTTTTCCCCTTTATCTACTCTTGTACTCTCTTTTTCTCTCCTATTTCTTTTTCTCCTTCGTGATCTTTCTTTGTTGCTTTCGTGCAATAACTCCCTCCCCCTTTCACCATCTCTCATTTCTCTATCTCTCTTTGTATGTGTGTCTCTCTCTGTCACCCACTTCACTTCCCTCACTCTGTTTCTCTCTCTGTGTCTCTCCCCCTCTCCTTTCCCTTTTATACAGGGGGTTTCCCTCATCCCCGTGGCATGGTGCAGGAGAAGCTCCCAGCCTGGCTTCAAACGTACTCGGAGAAGATTTCCTCCTTGGGAGTATTTGGGGGCAAAGCTGCCAACCACGTGCTGGTGAATGAGTACCACGCGGGTGAGGGGATCATGGTGAGTCAGACCACGCGTGGTTTACTGGGGGTTCCAAATGCAGCTCCTTACTTTGGGCCTTCTTTCTTCCAGCCACATGAGGATGGTCCCTTGTACTATCCCACAGTCACCACCATCAGCCTTGGGTCTCACACTCTGCTGGACTTCTATCTACCGGTCAGCAGAGGGCAGCCGGGGGACCTGGAGCAGGTAAAGAGGATGCGGCACATGTTAAATGTGACAGTGTGTAATTCAGAACTCCCAGTCCTAGGGGTGTCATGCTCTATATTCTTGATACTAAAGCTGTCCAGTCCTAGAGAAACAAAAAAAAACTGAATTTGATGACAAATAAGAACCACTTGGACCACCTAGTCTGCCAATTTTCCTATCTGCTGTAAAATCCCAGACTTTCAATAATCCCTGGTTTTCTTTTATGTGTAGGATAACCCCCTGTCTAGTGGGAGCATTCTTGAATTCCCTTACCGTATTAGCCTCTACCAGCTCTGCTGGGAGAATATTCCATGACTCCACCACACTTTTCATGAAAAAATACTTCCTTACATTTTCAGCCATGGCCTCTTGTTCTAGGGTTTCTTTGAAATATGCTTCCGCCCTGTCCTTTGTTGGAACCCTTTATAAGTTTCTAGCCCATCCCCCTCTCCATTTTCTCCGACAAGCTGTACATATTAAGGTCCTTTAGTTTTTCCTGATCCATTTTATGGTGTATACCATGCACTATTTTGGTAGCCCTTCTCTAATTTGTGTATGTCTTTGTGGAGATATGGTCTCCAGAACGGAACAGATCACAGTACTATATAATAGGTGAGGTTTTACCTATGATCTATATCAGAGGTGCTCAACTCTAGTCCTCAAGTCCCCCAACAGGTCAGGTTTTCAGGATATCCCAGCTTCAATCTGATTGAGCCACCTTGCTGAAGCAGGGACTGATTGAGCCACCTTTGCTGAAGCTGTGATATCCTGAAAACCTGACCTCTTGGGGGCTTTAGGACTGGAGTTGAGCAACACCGATCTATATAGTGGCTTCACTGCCTCCTGCTGTTAATACCTCTCCATATACTGTACAACCTAATATCCTGCTGGCTTTCTCATTGCCATGTTGTATTGCTTGGCTACTTTTTTTAAGTCAGCTGAACTAATGACTCCCATGTCCCTTTCTTGTGTAGTAGTTGACATAATAGTGCCATCAATTCTGTAATATGCCTTAGAAGTTTTGTGTCCCAATTGTATGATTTTGCACTTTTTGGCTTTAAATTGTAGTTGCCATACTCGACCATTCCTCTAATATGCTTAAAACAAATGTACCCTCTTGGAGTGTCAGCCTTGTTGCAGATCTTTGTGTCATCTGCAAAAAGACAGACTTTCCCTTCCAGACCAGTTCTAACGTCGCTATTAAAGAGCAGCGGTCCTATTACAGATCCCTGAACTACCCCACTGGTCACCTTTCTTCTTCCATACTCCATTTACCCCCACTCTCTATCACCTCTTCCAATCAATGTCATTCACGCACCTTAGGCTTGGTCCCCGCTGGCTGCTGCAGCGCTCGCTATGACGGACAAGAGCCGCCCTTCAACGGGGCCGGGCCCGCTGCGAGGGGCGGCCGCCGCGCTGAGCCGACAGTTTTTCAGGGATACATGAAAATTGAGTTCAGACCTAACGACGCAGCGCTAGGCCACGCCCCCCAGCGGTTCAGACAATGAGGGCGGACCTGCTGGGTGACGTCATGGCCACTCCCCCGTCACGCCCGCCCGTCTTCCCCCTGCAGCTCACTGCAGACCGGGGAACTCGGCTGAACGCGACGCCAGCCTCGCAGGCGCGCGTGGAGCGCAGGCAGCAGGGCTGTAGCCTTAGAGAAAATTCCAAGCCTTGCAACTTATCAGTCATCTAAAATCTAGATAAGCTGCTGCTCCGTCCTGATCTAAGTCATCCTTTCAGAAAAATCATTTCGGTTTGTTTGACATGATCTCCTCCCCAGTAAATCCATGCTGTCTGAGGTCACAGGCTCAGTACTCCTAACACTGTAACCTGTCCAGTCCTATAGATCAGAGGTCCTCAACTCCAGTGCTCAATCCCCCACTCCCCCCCAACCCTCAACTGGTCAGGTTTTCAGGATATCCGAGCTTCAGCACAGGTGGCTCACCCGTGCTGAAGCAGGAATATCCTGAAAACCTGACCTGTTGGGGGGGCTTGAGGACTGGAGTTGAGCACCCCTACTATAGATGACAAGCTCTGTATTTCTGGTTCTGAAAGCGGTCTGGTCCTTGAGGTGACGGCCTCTGTAGTTCTGTCTCTGTAAGCTGTCCAGTCCTAGAAGTAACAGACTCTGTATTCTTCATACTAAAAGCTGTCCAGTCTTAGTTGTGTCAGGTTATGCATCTCTGCATCTCAGGTATGCCGGGCTCCCTGTCTATGCATCCTCTCATGTCGTGCTCTTTATCTGTGCACAGTAGAAGTGTTGCAGTGTCCTAGAAGTGTCACCATGCCCCCTTGTTCTCTGCTTCAGGCCCCTCAGACGGAGGACCAGCGACACCTCCTGTCGTTCCTGCTGGAGCCGCGGAGCTTGCTCGTGCTGCGCGAGGACATGTTCACAAGTCACCTGCATGGCATCTGCCCAGTCACCTGTGACACCCTGACCCAGACCACAGCCAACCTGGGGCACTGCACAGCGAGGGAAGGGGACACGCTGCAGAGGGGAACACGCGTGTCACTCACCATCCGATACGTCCCCAAAGTGCTGAAGACCTCATTGCTGCTGGGGAGGGGGAAGTGAGGGGTCACACACACACAGCCTTGCAGGTGCCACAAGTCGAGCATCCCAGGTTTGCACACACCCTAGAAGTGCAGTGGCTCGAGGAGGAAGCTAATACTAATGTGTAGCAGTGCTGTATAAATCTGCACTGTGTTTGTGTGTGTATATACAGAGCATTGTAATTTAGTGCTATGTGCAGTGCAGTGTGTATCTGCATGCAGAGAAATAAGCAGTGTGAATGGACGCGGTATGCAGAACATTGTGTATCTGTAATATATGCAGAGCAGTGTGTATATGTACTGTATGCAGTGCGCTGTGTGTACTGTGCAGAGCACTGAATATTATGCACACTACCCTTCATTGGGACTATTGAGAAAACGGCAGCATAACACAACTAATGTTGCAGCACTCTCTGACTATTAAGCAAAACCGTAAACCAGGGTAAATGCCAGAATGATAATTTTAATGCATGTACACAACAATAATAAACTTGGAGAAATGTCACACAAGCGGGTAATGTGTCAGATGACCCTAACAAATAGTGTCGGGAAAACAGGGACAGGGGGTGCACAAAACAAAAAAAAGGGGAGAAGGGGGGGAAAAATCGGGGAAACCCCCAAACAATGTAGCAAACAACAATCAATGTACCAGAGAATATGCTCAGTAGCAAAAGTCCAGTAGCCAGCAAGAGAACAAATAGAATGAAAAATCAAACCGTCTCTCTTTCAATCCTACTCCTGCTGAGTGGGGCAGCCCCACATTTTTGGGGGTTACTCGGCTGGTTGGGGATACAGGGTGCAGGGAAGTACCTTGTGATCCATTTGGACCTGAGGGAACGGGCATGAGGAAGGGGTCTTCTCCCCGAAACGTTGCCCCCCTACTACCCTCCCCCCCCCCCAACTTTTATTTTCCCATGATTTTTTTTTCCGTTCTCCCCTTTTTTTGGTTTTGTGCACCCCCTGTCCCTGTTTTTCCCACACTATTTGTTAGGGTCATCTGACGCATTACCCGCTTGTGTGACATTTCTCCAAGTTTATTATTGTCGTGTAATTGCATTTAAATTATCAGTTTGGCATTTACCCTGGTTTACGGTTTTGCTCAATAGTCAGAGAGTGCTGGAACAATAGTTGTGTTATGTTATTGTTCTAGGGGGAGCCTGGGTCCTCCTTATTCCGGTTGCACCCTGCACATAGCTATTTACTATTGCTCTGGAGTGCTGTCTATCACTATTTTTGTTCTAGAAAATGGCAGCAATTCCAAGGCTGGGACATTCAGGCCAAACAGCGACCATCTTTTCAAGAGGCCTCCGCAATTCTCTTGAGATGGAAAATGAATGAGGTTTTTCACAGCAAAGAGATTAATTGGGGGCGGGGGGGGGGGACATGAAAGAAAATGCAGTATGTACAAAAAATAAATAATTTGAACTGAGTAAATCTGAGGTGCAACTTGTTATGAGGGAGGCTTCACGTGCTGCAGGGTCACTGGTTCAAGTCCCAAGTAGCTCCACGTGCACTTTAACCTGTGCAAGATAACAAGGTCAGATATACCTGTCTAATAATAGCAGCTATTATCTTGTTGTGCCTAAAGGTGTCAGAGGAAAAGTGCACAGGTATTTTTTCTCTCTGTACTGAGCAGCAGATTAAAACTCCAGCATGATGTGCAAGCAGAACGATTTCCAGCTTCTCGAGCTCTGAAGCGGTTAACTGTTGTTTACCTGTGCTTGGTATGAGCTGCAAGGGCTGAGCAGTTGCTGGCGTGTGAGGGAAGGCGGTGGGAGGGACCTGAGTCTCTTGTCACCTCGGGTCAGGTTACCTGACTGTACATCCTCCCTGGGTGTGCCTGCAGTTGTCCCACCTGCTCAGCAGGAGGGCATGGTGACAGCCCTGGGACACGCCAGAGATGTCAGCCTGACGTTCTGCTCACTGACCAGACTAGTCCTCAAGACATCAACCACAGAGATTCCCCTCGCCTTCTGATCCTAAGGTAGGGTAATGCATCTGTTACTTGGGGAAATGTAGCACTGATTTCTTATGAGAAGGTCAGCGCTGCTATGGCCAGAAACAGGACAACACAGAAGTATGCAGGTACACACATGGTACCACACTCCTGTGCTATATATTGTACTAGCTACTGTACAGTTACCAACTCCTGTAAGGAATACGGAACTAGGTACAGGAAACCTACCTACTGGTCTAGGGTGACTAGGTGTTGTGTTATCAGGAGTGAGGATGGCCCAGTTGGATGCAGAAACATTGCTTGATTTGCTTCCATAGTTTCCATATACATATTAAGATAGTCTGATAACTATCATCCTTTGCTTGGAGACTTCCAGTGTCTGTTTTGCTACTGGAGAAGTGTAGATTCACCACCAGATGTAATACTTTTTAATGGGCCAACATCAGAGCTATTCATAGATAGTAACCGTGGAAACATGTCAAGAAGAGACGTGTGATGTCCACCAAGCTCCTGTAATTACTACATCTTACTAACTCGTGTGTTTGTTCAGTAACCCTACAAAGCTATAAAGGCCAGCAATGCGGTGTCACATTTATAACAAACGTTGCTCAACCCAGTGAGTATATATGTTCATCCTGGTTACTAGGAATGGTGGGAAGTGAATCCTGGTTTAAAACCTCTTATTTAAATAGCTTACGGTGCAAATAGCTCAGAGCTGTACAGCAAATGAGCTCTTTATAAAACACTAATCCAACCCGGTGGTCACATCACATTGAACAATCGGCTTGCAATACATTTGCAAGTGTCATCTGGCAACAAAGGGGTTAACCAGTAATCCTCCCCAATCTCTAATATACTGTAACGGCATATTTCCTCACCTATTCTGAAACAGCTAAAATTAAATTCAAATATTTAGTGGCCCATCCAGGACTGCTGGAGAGATCGCTCTGATATGAAACGGTGATAACAGATTTAGCAAGCTGCTTCTTATCGATGTTTATTTAACAGCGAAACCGCCGCTACTGGGCAGGCAGAATTAAAAACTGTGGGGTCTGGGTATTAAGGCAAAGAGACATTTCCTTTAATGTGCAGCACATATTCTTGTTCACAGTTGTATGGAATATAAGACGTTTTATTGGGGGGGAAAATCCTGTGTAATAGCAGAATTTGCTGATCTAAAATGTGAACTCCCTAGTACCATCACACTGGGTTAAAGTAGCACTGCAGACCTCAGCGCTATTTACTCCACACCATTGGGTGTCTATACATACGGATCTTGATGCAGAATGTTTTTGTTTCTTTTTGTGTCACGTGTAATAAGTTTGTTTATCACATTTGTTACGTATAGTTCTGATCATACACCACCTCACACCTGGCAGGGCTGTGGGCTATCACGTGCTAGATCCCAAAGAAAACAGTAAATACTCTAATAGAGTGCATGCTTTTGTGCCCCTGAAACTTTATGCAGGCGGCTTATGAGGGGCATATAAATGTCCCAAGGAAAATAAACAGTAAAATACTTGCATAGAGACTATGTGCACACATAAAAATAGCAAAATTAGAGAATCTGTCTGGTTTGTATTTTGCTTATCTATTGTAATGTTTTTTGATACTACAGTATATAAATATGTTTTGTAATGTTGCAATTTTTTAATGCAGCGTCTCTATTGGAGTATTTTACTCTTTTCTTTTGGATATACAGTAGGTTTTAGGAGGTATCTATCGCTCCTCTATTTATTTGGGACATTTGTATGCACCTCTTAATTCTATATCACTGTTCATTATTTATTATTTTGCTCCCTGTGCATGTTTGTTGTCGTCACTAAGGGCTAGAATAGATCTACAAAGCTGCATTAAATTAGGGCTCATAACGTGATGTTACCTAAAACAGGTATATAGGCTTAACTTTCCATTATTGTAGCATAGTGTTATATCGGCGTCCGATAACATGACGTCTTGGCGTTACTCCTACCCAGACCCTTTTGCTGGACTGGAGAGGTAAATAATGCCAGGAAATAACGTTATTTAAATTATTCCCAACTGTGGCGTTGCAACCAATTAGACACTGCAAAACCCTATTTCAGGGTCTGGATAGGAGTAACTCCAAGTTTAGATATAATTTAAACAAAGTAGTGTTATTTCCCGTTAGGGTAACACCACATTAGTTGGCATAATGTAGCTTTGTGGATCTAGGACTACAAAAAGGACAGAAATGATGTAAAGTTTGTTACATCCCACACCAATCTGTGCATAATATAACTCAATAACTCCTCCTATTGACACTCCAAATCCAAAACTGACATGCAGAGGGACAAAATAGGTGCGAAGTTCATTGATACATTGAAGCAAGTTAAAAATGCATTCACTAACTTCAGTTATGTTACAAATTTGCCTTCATTAGGCTGGGGTCCCAGTGTGCACTGTAGCACGCGGGGGGGGGGGGGCGGCGCATGCACAGCGCTTCACTGCGATCTGAGGTCTGTGGGCAGAGTCAAAGATTGCGACGGGGGCGTGACCATGACCTCACGCGGCTGGTTCGCCCTCATTGGCTGAACCGCCGGCAGGGGCGTGGCCACGTCTCCGTCGCAAGTTGTAAACACAATTTGCTTGTCTTTTGAAAAAATGATAGTACAGTGCGGCTGCCAAATACGCACAAAGGTACTTACTGGGCCCAGCCCCATTGAGCCGCGCCGTGCGCTGCAGAACACGCTGGGGCCGCAGCCTAAGAGAATTAGTCGCATCTATTTTTTTTTCATAGTGCGAGCACAAAATAGCACCAGATTTATACAAAAAAAGATCTAGTAATTTTTGGCACCATGCAAATGTGGTGCTTCATCCTACGTAGTTTTAAATAGAATTGTGTTATTTCAGATAGTGAAATAAGTGAGCCATAGCGTGTTCCTGACTGGAGAGCTTGCAGTCTGAAGGGTCTGTGTATCATCCTACACAAACGTTTGTTTTGACACAATGTTCCGTCTTTTGGAGCAGTTATTTACATCTGATGCAGAATTTTAGACTTACGTCACTTTAAATATGGATAATTTTGTTGGGAAAATAAAAGGAAGTCCTCCTATTGACACTCCCTAAATTGCAAGCTATGGTAGAAAATTGGAGCACAATAGTGTTGTTACAGGGGCAGGATAAAAAATTACCTGGCTTTGCACCAAAAGTGTCTTGATACATAGATACCTATGTTTGTAAATGAGAGGCAAAGTTACTCAAGTTAGGGTGAGGGGTGGGGGGGTGAGATGAAATATCCACAGGACCACTGCTGCATTTCAACAACTAATATAATTAATAACAATTTGTCCTGCATCTATGGTTATTCCAAACAGTTATCATTTTAAGATTAATCAATAAATTAATCAATAAATATTAAGTTTTAGTTTGGGTGCACTCTCTAAGTGCCACAATATAGGGATTCTTTCTTTCCTCTCACTTAGTCTATTATTTATTCCCTGTGAGCACCACCCTTCCCTTATACTGTTTGGGGTATCAATCCCTCTTCATTCGCTTGAGCAGGGTATATCTGCCAATACTATAATCTGCAGATGATACTTGGTTTATATATATGCATTTCAACAACCCCTGATCTCCTATACTGCAGTGGTAGTATGGGTATGGTCTATCTATTATGTGATAAGAGCGTCTTTCAGGCCTGGGACATAGTTGTTGTATCCGGGCGGAGGCGCGCTGAGGCTCAGGGAGAGCGGTGCTTTCCCTGGCCTTACACAGCGCGCCGTCCGTGGGCGGGCCGGTGACGTCACGGAGCTGGTTCGCCCTCATTGGGCGAACCGCTCACGTGACCGGCCCTGCGCTCCGGCGAGCGCCAAATCTGAAGACTCGGTGAGACACGCGCTTCCGCAAGTGTGCGCGAGCCCCTGCTAAAGACGCTCTCATTGCGGCTGCAGGGGCTCAGTGCCGAGCAGCAGCACGCCTCAGCACGGGTCAGCGCATAAGCGCTGACCATGCCCGAGGCCTAAGTCGGAACCTGTCTCTATTCTAGGAACCACATAGCCAAAGACCCTCTTATCTCACAAGAGGTAGTTGTCACTAACCTGATTTATTTATCATAAGTCAGAGCCTCATTTTATTCAACTGTAAACTGTTCTCCCATATAAATCAAGGAGGATTTGAACCTTGTAAATGCTGATTTGAAAGCTACAAGAGCCTCATAAAGAATAAAGCTGTGGATAAGATGAAAAGGGGGTGGAAGTGTACCTGTAATTTATTTAGAAAGCACATAAAAAGAAGAATGCGATAAAAATAGTTACAGAAACTCACCCATACGCTGTCACACCCCAATCCCCAAACAAGGCTCGTATTCCAGGGAAAAAAGCAAACACTGCTATTAAATAACCTTTTGTTTGTTTTTTGTGGGGGAAAAAAATGCATATATTCGTGGTAGATGGCAAAACCACAAAATAGCTGCTTGGGAACAGATGGAAAGAATACTAAACACCCCAAACATCATAAAAAGTTTAATGCGAATACAGTGAGAATGTTTGCAAAAAAAACAGCATCAGATTTATTATCAGAGGTAAAATATATCTGCTTTTTGCTGTTTTGACTCCATGTTTGTCGCCCTTTCGATTAAATATCCCTGATGTCACTGCTGTGGAGTTTCATGAAGACTTCTCATGTTCTCCTTTAGTAATAGATTTTGAAAATATGCTTTAGGAATTACACCAGGTGTAAAGGCTGAACCAATAAGAATCCAGTGCAGAATTTCAGTGGATATGACTGGGCCCCATCTTTAAAATCCCCACTAAAAATGAAACGGTAGAAGGCACTTTGGCAAATGTGCAGACATTGGGCGTGTGAGAAGCGTGTGCTTTTTGAAGGACCATAGTTTTTTAAACCCTTACCTCCCACTCGTTTGTATAATTACTGTTATTATTTGTATTGAGGATTGCTGATTATCATTAGTGGATCACACACAGTGTCTGACTCAGCTGGCACATGTTGATTCTGTACACAGAGAGGCATCGCTTCTGTTACACCACAGCCTGCAATGATTTGGTTTCTGCCTTGGAGGATCAATTCTTGCAGTATTTTCCCTCCTGAGGAATGCTGTTACATAGCCCGGATTTTCCCTGGGGATACCTGCCTTTCACAGACTCTTATGCTATATACAGCAATACAGCTGTGAAAGAGATAAGCTCTATTAACAAGAATGGGACTGTGATCTTCAGCAAAGGGAAGTGTAATGATTCAAGGCCAGCGTCTCTTTAGTGCAGCAGTTATTTTGCAGCATCCCTGGCGGCACTTTTTTTGTTTTAATATATGCAGCATTTGATTACCTTTAATAAAAACTAATTACTTAGGCTGCCAATTGATCTGGCCTCCCTTTATCAATTGGTAAAGATGCTGCTTACCAAGGTTCACTCAATTGCTGCCTTTAACTTTCAATCGATCCTTCAGTTTGTGCTACTCAGCAGCTAAAATCTAATCTTGTATTACTAAGGTAACATTGTCTATTGTTACAGCTTGCAGTCTCCTGCTGGGAACACTGCAACACTTTCCTGTTTTGTAATCATTTGCTGCCAAATATCTTGCAAGGGAAGTGTGCTTAAACCTGCTATATCAACCAGAGGATGCTCAGTATAGTAAAACTCACAAAAGTGGCATTGAGTTGTTTTTTGTTGTTGTTTTTTAATGCAATATGTATTATTTAATACTACAGAACTGATACGTGTGTAGGATATTGAATGTTTTGCTGCTTTAAGACAAGCTCTTCCTATGATGGGTCAAAGTCTCTTTACCTGCACAATATCGCAATTTCGTGTGAATATAGCGCCTGTGTTGTCTTTGCGTATGTCCTCATCTCCTGCAACAGATTAAGTTGAATCTGTAAGTAGTACAGTATTTTCTGCTAGCCGCTGCATCAAATATCAGAGACTGGTTAAAGCAGCAATACTACATTTTCCCCCACCCCCCTTTTTTTCCCCTTATTTGAATCTGTAAAGCATGTGACAATATATAATTGTACATTTTTACCTAAGCTGGCAATCGTTTGGTGCTCCTGTTATGAATCTGTCAAAATCCTGATTGTGTGCCTAACATAATGGCCACCTTTTAGTTTCAATAAATTCTTCAGTCTTACCCACGAGCTACAATGTATCCTTATTTTACTAAGGTAACATTATTTATTGTTACAGTTTACAGCTCAAACTGCTGGGAATATTGGCAACACATTATCACAAACAGGAAAGTGTGGCAAAGATCTTGCACTGCTTGGGAGGTGGGCTAAAACCTGCTATAGAAATCAAAGGATGCTTTAAAACTAATTAAAAATGGCATTAAGATTTGAATAATAATTTAAAAAAAATGTATCTACTGTAATACTACAGAACTGATGTCTTTAATAAAAACATAAAATGTCACATTTTTGCTGCTTTAATCCAATTTCTTATGTTGATTTGATTCAGATTGTAACCAGTTAGCAACAACCCCAAACCTTAGAAAACTAAATAGAGAAACAGACCGAGGAACAGAAGATGATACATTGCAGCAGACAGCGAGAGACGTTAAAACAGCAATTCCCCAGTCACGTATAAGTCATAAAGTTATGATCCTGCCTCCTGAGAAATTGCGATCAGCACAAACTGCTGCTTTAAGTGACACACATTTTGTAATGGGATGTATAATTTATTCCCCCTTTTTTTTTTTTTTTTTTTTAGCCTTGAGAAATCCGCCAGCTATAACTAATGACCTGTATTTAAACGCATATAATGTGATTAACAGATTTCTTATACTTGATGCTAGCGGAAGAAGAATGTTTGTTCTTGATGTGTTATGATACACACATCACAGGATTTATGTATAGACCCAAATGCAGTGAATACACTAGTGATAATCTACAATGCTACTCATCCCCTGTTTGAGGATTAGAACAGATGGCAGGAGATCACTTAGTATTCTCCGTTTGTGTCCGCTAGTGTGGAGATAAACTGCAGCATACTGTGTTTGCTTTGACTTTGTGTGAGGGGTAGGCCAAGATGAACTTTGGACATGGCTTTTTAAGAGCTCTCTAAGTGAAACCTGCACGTGCGATAGAAATGGCTTCATGGGTGCCCTTCCACTGCCAGGTATTACTGAGCTGTAGCAGGTGGAATGGACACTACAGTTAGGCTACCAACCCCTCTCAGGTATGTGAAGGGTATGATAGCGCCGAAGGGAGAAATCTGCCCTGGGTCACATTTATAGTGGGGGGTCTCAATGTAGAAATCATATCATGTATCCAGTGATTGAAATATGATGTACCCAGGGGCAAAATGATAAAGTATCTTTGCTTTTTTACATTTTCCTACCCTGAGTATCCCCTTTGGTGTTTTATTTTTTATAAAGCGTACAATTATTTATTTGTAAGGTATACATTTTAGAAAGTCTCTCCCCTTCTAGTTTCCAGCCTAAATGTTGCTTACATTTTTCTTATATCCATTCCTGAGAGCTGTGCCCCAGTACCACTAGTTTTTCTTGTGCACTTCGACCAGTGCATATATATCTCAACAGAATTACCATGAACTCCTCCAAGGTCGGCAATGGCATATTGAGATTATACGGCTTCCCTGCTCTTACTGTATATACTTCTTCAGGATGCAAAGATCTATATTAAGCTACAATTTAAGTGTGAGCTGTAAACCTTTGCAGGTTTTTGAACAAAATGTTATTTGCAGATGGATATTCGCACAGTAGAGTGAGAGAGAGAGACAAACCTATTTTAGTATAGTCCCAAGTGTATAGTTGTGTGTGTGTGTGTGTGTGTGTGTGTGTGTGTGTGTGTGTGTGTGTGTGTGTGTGTTTTGAGGTATCGGTAACACCTCGTCATAAATCGTGTGTGTGTGTGTGTGTGTGTGTGTGTGTGTGTGTGTGTGTGTGTGTGTTTTGAGGTATCGGTAACACCTCAAGTCATAAATCGCATACTACACAGTATTTTTAAGTAAACCCTTGCCTGCTTTATTCAATGTACCATCGCCGGAAGAAGAGATCAGTGTATCTTGAAAGCTCACACAAATAAAAGCATTTCGTTAGCCACAGAACGGTATCATCTATTATATATATATATATATATATATATATATATATATATATATATATATATACATATATATACATGTAGAGGTATCAGTACCGTGTTAGCCGAGCTTCAATAATCAAAAAATAAATAGATTATATATATATATATATATATATATATATATAGTTATACGTTACCGTTCCAAGGATTGGTAAACAAGAGACAGCACTCAAAGTTGAAAATCAAAGTGTATTAGTGAAAGCAAAAATACATCCAGAAACCCAACGTTTCGGTCCTACAGAATGGGACCTTCCTCAGGGGGATACAAAGATCCCCTTTGTATCCCCCTGAGGAAGGTCCCATTCTGTAGGACCGAAACGTTGGGTTTCTGGATGTATTTTTGCTTTCACTAATACACTTTGATTTTCAACTTTGAGTGCTGTCTCTTGTTTACCAATCCTTGGAACGGTAACGTATAACTACATTCTCTATATGGGACGTGCACCTGTGGCTTACCAGCACCTATTGGAGTGCCAACTGCCTTATCTGACTATATATATATATATATATATATATATATATATATATATATATATATATATATATATATATATATATATATATCCACTCAAAGCAACCTGGACACAACACCTGTGCTTAAAAAAAATAAGAGCAAACCTGGGATATATGCTAATTGGATATGCAAAGTATATTGTAATGACTCTGTCACGGGAGACCAGGCAATTTACACCTTTTTAACCAGGATCATTCCCTGAGCAAAACAAGGTAATTAAATAAATTGAAGTTAATTCACTTACACAGAATGGAACACAAAATACAGACACAATGACACACTTACTAGGGGTCTGGGGTCGAAAACTAGACTTTCCTTTGTGCAGGGAACTCTAAATAAATAGTTTTAACCCTACCGAGACTTAGCCCGGAATCTCCTGTTTCCCAGATTGGCATGAAGTTCCACATGCCACCACTCCCTTCTCTTCTGAGAACTTGGACTTCCTTGACCGCGAGTTACTGCTAATCCTCTGAGAACTTGGGCGCAAAAGTCGGGACTTAGAATCTGGCAGGAAGGCTTTTCTGGCTTGAAAGCCGGTTGCTCTGCTATTCATACAAGAGCAACTTTGAAAAGCCCGCCCGCGCTCTTTCTATTGGAGAACCCGAATCTCATTGGCTCACAGGTTCTTTATAGTATTCTGAGTTTCATTCATGAAACTCAGCAGCCAATCATCGCGTGGGAAAATTCCCAGCAACCAATCAGAGCCGTCGGTAAGAAAAATCGGGTCAGCGGGAAATATGAAATAGCCAGGAGACATGTGCAAGTCTGGCACCTCACTCGATGAATATCTCAATGCCACGAGCTAGGACAGGCTCCTCCAGGTATGACAGAGCAAGTGGCGTCCTAGATGACTGCGATTGTTCTCCGGACCTGGGTACTCAGCTCTTCCCTGCTAACCAAATGCTTTTCTCACCTTTGGCATCCTCTGGTTTCTTTGCACTCCGATGTCCAGCAGACTTACCAGCGCCTATGGGTAAGCCTGGGTAGCCTGGCTGAACATGGGTTCCGAATGTAAAATCACATTACATACAGTACATTAATAAAGTGTGGTTTTAATACACTCCTAAGTCTCTGGGTATGGGGAATAGAATAAAAAAGATGTATTTTTGTTCCTATCAGCCTTATTCACTGTACACTACCTTTTGGGATTTAATCTGGACTCTGAGTCACCCCTCAACCTTATATACGGATGGGGCACCCACAAACCCAATACAGGTTCTGAGTCACCTGGGCACTAGCTGGGGTACCCCCTTAACCTCCTAGGTATCCCCTCAGCTACGGGACACTTGTTCATCCATGTGCCCCATTCAACTTTCTGGGCTATGCTGAAGCAGGGTACCCTAGTGGTGAGTCGCGCTTGCGTTTTCAAGAGGAGATATTGCCAGGACAATGTGTCTACATGTATCCGGGAATCAGGCATGATTACAGGGTACATTTTTAGGGGAACCGACAACTCCAGACCCCAACTATCTAGACCCATTCTGACCACAATTCCTCCGCAAAATCCCCCTTGAAACTCGTCCCCCAGCAATCCCTGCTCGCTGGCATGTCCGGAAAGGTAAAAACACAAAAAATACTTTTATTACATACAGCATGTGGAAACGGTACACTCTTACTAGGCCCCAGAGCTAACTCTCTTGGACCCTTATACACAGATCAGGGGTAACCAAAACGGGCTTAACCTTTATTTGAGAGCCTAGTTACCCCTTACCTTCACAGACTCCTCTTAGCATATGTCCCATTTCCCTCTCACACAAAACCCATATTACAGGGTCTGGAACTTCTGGGCTACTCAAATGTCACAACATTCACCAACACACCTTCTGTGGTATTCAAAGGAAGAAGGCGAATGTCACTTTTTAAACCCAAGCTGCAAATATCCGTGGCTGCGGGAAAACGCCACATTTACAACGAATTTGTCCATCTGCAGCGAGCTGCATCAGCTGTATTTTTTGTGATGGGAAGTTCTACAAGACAATGTCCCAGTGTGGTATGTGCTTATTGTAACTCTGTCTTCTAGAATGTCATGTATCAACCACAGCATGTATCACATCTCCAGGTGACACTGGTAACAGTGTGTCTCTGTCCCTGCTGTGCCTGGGGACAAATGGGTGCCAGACAGAGACAATGTGAATGCAGCTGTTCATCGTTCCTCCTTCTTTCTTCTGGTGGATTTCAGTTCTTGGAAGAAGATAGGCCTGGTAATTTTTCTTTTATAGTTCTTACAAAAATAAATTGTTACATAAGATTTCCCCGGAGGGGGATTCATTATCACTTTGCAACGTCCTCCCATGAACATGAACAAAACAGCCAAATAAAGCGATACTGAGCTTGACTGCACATTTATCAGCAGGGTTGGGGTAATGTCGGTGTCCAAAGCAGTGACATCTGAGGGGAAGTAAGACTGACGGGGTCACAAATAATTCACTGCATGATGGTTCTTAGTATATTGTTGGACACCTGGAACTCTGTTTAACTGTCATTCTGCCTTCTGCCACAGGAACATCACATACCATGCAGTGATGCGAGAACAAGACACCATCACTATGAGCTGCTCCTCTGTTCCTTCTAGCTGCGATCCTCCCATCGAATCCGAAATTTCACCTGCTCCCCTTTCTAGCTGCTGTCCTAATAACTGTTCCCACACTAGCTGCTCTCCTCTCCGCTCCCATAATATCTTTCTGTTCCCCCCCTATAACACCCCCACTCACCCACCTTCTAACAGCACTCCTGTAACACCATCTAACTTGTCCACTGTTAACCTCTGTCCTGAACCACCTCTTCACTTTTACCCTACCCTTGTTAACTTGTTTCCTGCTCCCTGTCTTAACATTCCTCCTGAGCCAAATCAATGTATCCCTTCCCCCTGCTCTCTTTCTCCCTCTCCTAAACTCTCTCCTACCTCTTTCCTTATCTCTCCTGAACCCACTTTCAGTCTCTCTACTTCCTCCTCTGATAAACTCTCTCCTGTTCCCTTTCCTATCAACTGTCCACCTAACACCTATGCTGTTCCTTCTCCCAATAGTTCTCTACTTCCCTGTGCATTCTTTCCTCCTCCCGCTTTTAACAACTCCCCTGTCCTTCATTCAATCTCCACTTTTTCCCTTCCTACCCCTACAGACCTTCCTCTAGGTACCAATGTATCCAAACTCTCCCCTGCTCCCCTTCTTTGCTGCGTCCATGCCATAGAGCCTGGCACAGCCCCCCATTATTTCAACTTCCCTGAAGAACACAGCCAAGAGGAGGTGTCTGGATGCAAACTCTGCACCTTGTCCGTGGAGAAGCGCATACAGTGAGTGATACAACGAAGCTGCCCAGGTCTAGGTATAAGCTCAAGGGCCTTTGTCCAGATCAGGAAAAATGGGCAGTGTTTTTACAAGAGTTATAAGCAGAACATAATAACTCTCCCATTCCTCCTTTCTACCCTTCCCTTTCCCTCCTTTCTCTCTCTCCCACTTCTATCTCATGCCCTCTCACACTTCCATTCTCCACCTCCTCTTCTCTCCCCTCTTTACCTCTACTCTTTCTCCCCCCATCCTCCTCTCTATCTCACTCTCCTCTCTCTTCCCTTCTTTTTCCTTTCTCTCCCACTCATCTCTCTCCTTTCCCATCTACTCTTTCCCCTCTCCTCACCTCCTCTCTCTACCCTTCTCGTTCCCTCCTCTCTACTCCCCTCTTAACTGCTCCTCTCTTAAACCCTCACTTTTCTGCCCCCTCTTCTCCCCTCTCTTCTCTCGTCCCTCTTCCCTCACTCCCCTACTTGTTCTCCCTCTCCCCACCTTTTACTGTCCCCCTCTTTCTCTCCCCTCCTCTCTTTCTCCCTTCAACTTTGTCTCCCTCACCTCAGGATGGAGCATCACAGACAGCTCTGTGCCGAGTTCCTTGACTCCCTCTCTCGCTTTGAGGACTGGCTACAAGGGGCACAAGTTACGGCTGCTTTCCCAAACTCTTCCAAAACCCTGTATAGTGAGGCCAAGGCAGCAGTGAGGAGATATGAGGTTAGAGGAGACCAGGCTTATGGTTATACAGATCCTTAATAAACACTCTCATTGTTCCCTCATCAATCAATCTTCCTCCCTAACAATACCTCTTTATTTCTTACTTCTCCATCTTTCCCTCCCTCCTTCTCTCGCTCACCTTTTCTCTTCCCTTTTTTCTTTCCTGCCTCTTTTTCACACTTTCTCCCAGACCCCTTTTCTCTCCCCTTACAGTATATACTGTATCTTTCATTCTCTTTCTAACACGACCACTCAATCTGTTTCTCTCTTCCTCTCTCACACACTCTTCCCTTTCACAATCGTGTTCTCTCTCCAAGGTTCTACTGCGGGACATGAGGGAGAAGCTGCTGGATCTGGAGTCACTGAACAGACAGTACTGGCGTCTCATGCAGGCTCCTCACAGGGCATTGCTACCGAGTGTACTTAGGAGCAGAATGCATGAGGTGAACCAGTGCTGGGATAAGCTGCAGAGAGAGACAGAAGCCATGCAGAGAAGGCTGAAGGTAGAGACTACAGACACTCCCAATCCGCAATAAGGCACATACAGACAAATGAAAATAGGCAGAGCCCATGCAGAAGAAGCTGAAAGTAAACAGGCTTCACAATTCACCACCCTGCAAACACACAGAGTAACAGGCAGAGGCCGTGCAGGGGAGACTGAAGGTAGAGAGGCTTTATTATATTCCTCCTGACAGAGACTCTTAAAAAAAACAATGGGGACAAAGACAGAAGATGGACACAGGAATAAGGGGCGGTCACGGTAAGAAGGAAGCAGTGAGGCAGATAAGAGAGATACTAAATGGGGTTAAAGAAGCAATCCAAGCAATATCCTACATGTGTATTTTTTTTTAAATAAATCAGTTTTGTAGTATTAGATAATACTTACTACCTTTTTTCAACTTCAACAATTAAACTTAATGCCATTTGAATGTGTTTTAATATTCTGATAATCCTTTGCTTTCTATAGAGGATTTTAAACACTTTAAGCAGTGGAGGAAGTTGTAATGCTTTACTGTTTGTGATAGTTTGTTGCCAATATTCCTAGCAGTTTGAGCTGCAAAGTGTAACAATAAACAATGTTACCTTAGTGATATAAGAATACATTGTACCCGCTGAGTTACACTGACTGAAGGATTGATTTGAAACAGAAAGGCAGCCATTTAATTAACCCTGGGAAGCAGGATTTTGCTAATCAGTAACAGGAGAATAAATCGATAGGCAGCTTAGGTAATTAGTTTTCATTAAAGGTAATCAAACACTGCATATATTAAAATATATATTGTTTATTTAAATAGCTTGGATTGCCTCTTATGTTTTGGGGTGACATATTATTGGCCATGTACTGTGTATATATCAAGTACCACATATTTGATTGTAAGCTCTCCAGAGAATGAACCATTGTAAGTGTGTTGTATCATGTATATACACAGCCAGCACTGCAAAAGAATACGAGAGATAGGTTAGTACTGTCCATGTATACTGTATCATGTGTCTATTTTCCTTCAGCTTAAGGTCAGGCAGAGAGAGGAATTTGAGTCAGACAAGGAGGAGATCAGGCTGTGGCTGACAGAAATGGACCTGGGACTCTCTAACGTGGAGCATTTCTACAGTGGCACCTCCACCGAAAAGATACTACAGTTGCAGGTAAGAATGTTACAGCCCTACATAATCCATCCTGTCATATACACAGCTCTGATACTGCAGCATCTCTCAGGGCTGATACAACACGCTGCAGCATCTCCCAGTGCTGATACTACACACACTGCAGCATCTCCCAGTGCTGATACTACACACACTGCAGCATCTCCCAGTGCTGATACTACACACACTGCAGCATCTCCGAGTGCTGATACTACACACGCTGCAGCATCTCCCAGTGCTGATACTACACACACTGCAGCATCTCCGAGTGCTGATACTACACACGCTGCAGAACCTCCCAGTGCTGATACTACACACACTGCAGCATCTCCGAGTGCTGATACTACACACGCTGCAGCATCTCCCAGTGCTGATACTACACACACTGCAGACTCTCTGAGTGCTGATACTACACACACTGCAGAATCTCCCAGTGCTGATACTACACACGCTGCAGACTCTCTGAGTGCTGATACTACACACACTGCAGAATCTCCCAGTGCTGATATTACACACGCTGCAGCATCTCCCAGTGCTGATACTACACACACTGCAGCATCTCCCAGTGCTGATACTACACACACTGCAGCATCTCCGAGTGCTGATACTACACACGCTGCAGAACCTCCCAGTGCTGATACTACACACACTGCAGCATCTCCGAGTGCTGATACTACACACGCTGCAGCATCTCCCAGTGCTGATACTACACACACTGCAAACTCTCTGAGTGCTGATACTACACACACTGCAGAATCTCCCAGTGCTGATACTACACACACTGCAGACTCTCTGAGTGCTGATACTACACACACTGCAGAATCTCCCAGTGCTGATACTACACACACTGCAGACTCTCTGAGTGCTGATACTACACACACTGCAGAATCTCCCAGTGCTGATACTACACACGCTGCAGAATCTCCCAGTGCTGATACTACACACACTGCAGCATCTCCGAGTGCTGATATTACACACGCTGCAGCATCTCCCACTGCTGATACTACACACACTGCAGACTCTCTGAGTGCTGATACTACACACGCTGCAGAATCTCCCACTGCTGATACTACACACGCTGCAGAATCTCCCAGTGCTGATACTACACACACTGCAGACTCTCTGAGTGCTGATACTACACACGCTGCAGAATCTCCCACTGCTGATACTACACACGCTGCAGAATCTCCCAGTGCTGATACTACACACACTGCAGACTCTCTGAGTGCTGATACTACACACACTGCAGCATCTCCCACTGCTGATACTACATACACTGCAGCATCTCCCAGTGCTGTTACTACACACACTGCAGCATCTCCCAGTGCTGATACTACATACACTGCAGCATCTCCCAGTGCTGATACTACACACGCTGCAGCATCTCCCAGTGCTGATACTACATACACTGCAGACTCTCTGAGTGCTGATACTACACATGCTGCAGCATCTCCCAGTGCTGATACTACATACAGTGCAGACTCTCTGAGTGCTGATACTACACATGCTGCAGCATCTCCCAGTGCTGATACTACATACACTGCAGCATCTCCCAGTGCTGATACTACACATGCTGCAGCATCTCCCAGTGCTGATACTACACACACTGCAGACTCTCTGAGTGCTGATACTACACATGCTGCAGCATCTCCCAGTGCTGATACTACACACGCTGCAGCATCTCCCAGTGCTGATACTACACACGCTGCAGCATCTCCCAGTGCTGATACTACATACACTGCAGCATCTCCCAGTGCTGATACTACACATGCTGCAGCATCTCCCAGTGCTGATACTACATACACTGCAGCATCACCCAGTGCTGATACTACACACACTGCAGCATCTCCCACTGCTGATACTACACATGCTGCAGCATCTCCCACTGCTGATACTACATACACTGCAGCATCTCCCACTGCTGATACTACACACACTGCAGCATCTCCCAGTGCTGATACTACACACACTGCAGCATCTCCCACTGCTGATACTACACACGCTGCAGCATCTCCCACTGCTGATACTACATACACTGCAGAATCTCCCATTGCTGATACTACACACGCTGCAGCATCTCCCACTGCTGATACTATATACACTGCAGCATCTCCCAGTGCTGATACTACACACACTGCAGCATCTCCCACTGCTGATACTACATGCAACGCAGCAATGGGGAATGCCAACTAGGAGAAGGTTGCAGTAGTCAAGGCGGGACAAGATGAGCGAGTGACAGGATTTTAGTTGCATCATGAGTGAGAAAAGGTTGTATCTTGGCGATATTTCGCAGGTGGAGGTGGCAGGACTTCGCGAGAGACTGAATTGTGAGGATTGAAGGAGAGATTAGATTCAAAGATGACCCCTAGACATCGTGCTTGAGGTGTTGAGGAGATTGTGGTATTAGTGACAGTGAGGGAGAGTTTGGGCGTAGAGGTGGCAGTGGAAAGAGGAAAGTTCTTCTGTTTTGGACATGTTAATCTTCAGGTAACGGTGGAGGAGATTGCAGAGAAACAGTTGGTAACATGGGACAGGAGAGAGGGGAGATGTCAGGGGAGGAGAGGAACATTTGGTTGTCATCAGCATAGACATGATACTGAAAGCCAAAATGTTGTGTTGGTTCACCAAGGAAGATGTGTAGAGTGAGAAGAGCAGAGGACAAAGGACAGAGCCTAGTGGGACCCCAACAGCGAAAAAGTGAAGATGAGGAGACACAGGAGAAGGAAACACTGTTGTATAGGTAGGATGTAGAGCAGGAGAAGGCTGTGGAGTTAGGCCACTACTCATAGTACTGTCTCTGTAATGTAGAGGACAGTAACCAGATTGCAAAGTGTCAAGCAGGGAGTTGGAGTAGAGAAAGTAAGTCAGGCGGTTGGGTCGCTCAAGTAATTTGGAGGAGAAGAGAGATAGGGCGGTAGGTAGAGATGGAGGCTGGGTGAAGAGAGGGTTTCTTTGAATGGTTGTGATGAGTGCATGTTTAAAAGAAGATGGGAATGTATGCAGCATCTCCCCGTGATGATACTACAAACAATGCAGCATCTACCAGTTCTGTTACTACACACATTGTAGGATCCTACAATACTGACACTACACACACTGCAGTATCTCCCAGTGCTGATACTACATGCCGCAGTATATCCCACTACTGTCACTGCACCTCTGCCCATTCCCAGGCATTTCAGGAGGATGTGAAGAGTAACATGGAGCGGATGGAAGGTCTTTTCGTGTGTGGGGAGCAATTGATGGAGGGCAGTGAAGCTCTGGATTCAGAGACCCTAGAAATGGAGCTGACAGAGCTGGGCTGCTACTGTCAGGGGATATTCTCTCGCCTCTCTCACTTCCAGAAACGTCTTGTGAGCACCAAGTTGGTGAGAGTCACACACCCCTCATGTCTGTGTCACTGTGCTACTTGGCGGGGGAGACAGACTCCATGGGAAACAAACCTCTCCTGCTGCTGGCACCCTTCAGTAGAAGGGGCAGGCTATATGTCCCTATAGGTCTCTCCTGCCATTATGTCACTGCAGTATGAGGGACATATTTAAAGCCCCATCAGTCTCTGCTGTCACTGTACCACCCCGCAGTGAGAGGGACAGACTGTATGTCCCGAAAAGTCTTTCCTATCACTGTTTAACTTAGTGGGACGGATAGATGACATGTTCCATTACTCTCTCATATAACTGAGCTTGTCACTTGACTATGGTTGGTTAATGTATCTGTGATGCTTTCCTTGGAGGTGTTTGAAGATGACACACTGTTTGATGGAGAGATGGAAGTGATGTCAGACGGCTCTTCCGATGTCTTTTTGGAGATGGATAGTGAAGGGGGGGCAGCACAGTCTCCATTTTCCGCACCCTGTCCCCCTCTGTGCTCACAGACATCTTCTGCGCAGTCAGTAACCCTGGATCTGGAGTGGGATCCTTTAGGTGATGTTGGAAGATCCACTTCTAATGATGAAGATGAGTTGTTCTACACACCTGGTGGGCACCCTGAGCTTTGACCCATCTGAAAATACTTATGCCCCCTCTATAACTTGCGGTTTCTACCTGCCTCTTATTCCTTCTCCTCCCTACTTTCTCCATCCGGGCCCATAGCATTTCCCTTCTGCCCCTAACACCGCCTTACTCCCTTTTTCTAGCTCTTCTACATTTACCTTCTTCCCCCTTATTCTTCTTTCCTCCCCCCTAACCCCTATCTCTGTCTTTAGTTATTATATACAGACCTGTCCTGTGTGTCACTATGTTTGTATCTCTCCCCTTTGGACAGGGTCCTGGAAGGGATTGCAGTGGGAGGGGTCTCAAACCAGTGACGGCTCCATAACTTGGACAGGAGGCTCCAGAGCTGAGACCCGAAGGGACACAGAGCATCTGAGGGGCATTCTGAAGACACTCGCTCCATCTCATGACACCCTGGTGGACACAAGAGGGGACAGTGACAGTGTATATATATCTGTCTATCCTATCTATATATCTATCTATTTGTTTATCTGTTTTTGTCCATTAATTGTTTCTTTAGAAAAATGGTTTCTGGTATACAAAAAAGAAATGATGGGAGAGAGGGGGTAGGTTGGCGGGAAAGGGAGGCGGGGGGGATTGTGCAGACTTTTCTAGATTTGGGTAGATAACCAGCAATGTACTGTACATACATCCATACATTCTATATTGCATGTCTACAGACCACCGATCACAAACAACATCAGCTAAGTGTTTACTATCATGGCTTCATCAAACATTATAATGCCGCATAGTGGACCTGTCAAATGTCTAGTGCTCCCATTTTCTAACCCAGGGGTCCCAAGTTCTCATACATTTAGCAGAAGAGTCATTGATATACCAAACTTTATTAATAATGGCAGGGAGATTAGGGGCCGGGCCTTTGCCATAGCGCACCTTCTTGCTGAAAAAAAATAATGTTTATCAGTTTAATCTGTCTGCTATTAGTCTTAGGGAGCTTTCTATGTAGAAGAGCTTTCAATGGAGAGAGCGTCAGAGATGTACTTAGCATATTGTTGAGGAGTGTGAACACCTCAGACCTCAGTTCTTTAATTACCGGACATTGCAATCATATATGGAAAAGGTGCCTTTCTGGCCACATCCCCAGAAAGACATGAGAGAGGTCGGCTTGTGAGATTTGCATATTTGGTTCAGAACCATATTCCACCTACTACCACCTAAAATGTATAACTATTCTCTTTTACTAACGTGTTCAAGGAAATCCTAGATATAGTGTCCCAAATTTCCACCCATTCCTCCATCTCCAACTGCTCACCAATATCCTCCCATTGCCTAATATTCAAACGTTCGCAATCAACCCTGTACTGGGAAGAATATATATAGAGAGAAATGTAACACGCTGTTTGCAAAAGGAGTGGTGGAGCATATCCTCTCAAAAAACGTGCTTTGTGGTATAAGCCCCTTGGAGAACCAGTTAGAGAGATGGTGCCTAATGTGGGCATATTTGAGAAACTGTATCCGGGATCTGTTTGGTATCTTTAAGGTTTGCAAATGATCTGAGTTTAGAATTTATTATTAAGTCTTGAGCCCTAGAAAGTCCATGTCTGGTCCACTAGGAAAACTGTTCTGCACCAAGACCAGGGGGAAAACGAAGGTTTCCACAGATAGGTAGCATTCCCGTGTGAGTGTTAGAGAGACCTCTCTCAAGGCCCACCCTGTCCAAATGTTCAAGTAATGAGAGACTGTTGGTAATTTCTAATTTGTAATTATTCTAGCCTTTTTATGAAGCCATAGCAAGGCTGAGCTATGTAGGGGTTTCAGGAGGGAGTTCTCTATTTCAAACCATCTCATTTGGTGGGCAAGGCATGCCAGGCTAGCAATTGGGCTACTTGTGATGCTAGATAGTAGGTTTTCAAGCAGAGGGCCGCTATGGTTTATCTTTTGTGTGTGTGTGTGTGTGTGTGTGTGTTTGACTTTCCCTTTGACTTTCACAGATGCTCTAAAGTTATTAGAAATGTCATATTAATAGCTAAACAGATTTCCTCTTTTTTAATCTAGTACTAAGACGTGAAGGCATTAGGAGTTTTTGATGTTTTATCTCATATCTAATGCATACATATATAAGATACAATGTATAGGTCTGATGAATACACATATAATACACCATGTGTAGAGGTCTAATCTGTATATAGATATCATGTACAGATATCAAATGAACACAGATTTAAATTAACAGGCGCAGAGAGCAAATTGCTTCTATTAATGTCACAATCCTGTGCTAGTGCCCCTATTACATAGCAGGGCACATAGACAGCACTGTGTCTTTGTAGGTGTAATAAGAGAGGTTTCTTTTGCCCTACAGGGGCTGCACAGCTCAGTGGGAGAGGATGTAATAATAGAGGGAGAAGGTGTCTACTCAGCATCACACAGCACCGGTGAGTTCCCCTTACACTGCCTGCTTACTGGCGAGGGCAGTGATCAGGTATGTGGTTAAGATATGCAGTTATACAGGTAACGTGGTTTAGGTGGCTGGTACTTCTAGGGCAAGATGATGCAGACAATAGTATCATCTCTTGTTGGCTCAGTAGACCGACACGGGTATATAAACTGACACATTGGGGCCTATGCACTAAAGGTTCATTAAAAAAATCGCCGGGCCATTTATATCGCCGTTTTTTGGAGCGTTGCTATCACGGGATTCAGAAAGCCTCGATTACCTGTCATAGCAAAATTCCCAAAACAGGCGAGTTGCCGCCAGCGATAGGATCGACCCTCTGAAAAAGCCTAACCCGGCGATTCATTTCTGCTGCAGATAGAGCTTGTCAAAGAGAGCCGCCTCTCCCAGCGAAAATCTCGCCCGAAATTTATGATTTTTAATATAGATGTTCATCCTAGTGTAGATGAGCAGGGAGTCTCCGGAGCAGAACCGCGTTGGTTTGAAGTCCGGGGACCCCCTACTTCCCGCAATACAGGCCCCGTTATGGGGTGCCGGTATCTCCTATGCATTTAAATGCCCCGGTTACATGACGCGGGAATGCATAGGAGATACTGGCACCCCATAACGGGGCATATATCTTGGGAAGTAGGGGGTCCTCGGACATCAAACCAACGTGGTTCTGCTCCGGAGACCCCCTGCTCATCTATACTAGGATGAAAATGTATATTAAAAAATATTTAGTAAACACCAATACACCACCCACTCCCCTATGCCCTCTAATACTGTAAACCCATGATTTATTTTTTAACTTACAGGATTAATACCCCAGGCCTATGGGGGTCACCGGTGGGCCCAACGGGAGTCCACAGGCCCCACAGTGCACCCCAGGGGGTGCCCACGGTTGTCTGGGGGTCTCCGGGTAGTCCCCGCTAGGCACCGTGGGCCTCTAGGTGGTACCTGCGGGTCCCCGCAGGCCCTATTGGGATCCACAGGTGGACACACGGGTGTCTGGGGGTCTCTGGGTCATCCCCACAGGTGTCTGGGGCCCTCGGGAGGTCCCTGCAGGTCTGCAAGGCCCCCACAGCTGTGGGGCCCCCGGATCTTCCCCGCAGGTGTACCTCGTGGGTCCGCAGATGGTACTCATGGGCGTCTGGGGGTCCTCGGGTGGTTTCCACCGGGGTCTGGGGCCCTCGGGTGATCCCTGCGGGTCCGTGGGGCCCCCACAGCTGTGAGGCCCCCGGTTCTTCCCCACAGATGTCCCCCGTGGGTCTCAGGTGGTACCCGTGGGCGTCCAGAGGTCCTTGGGTGGTATCCGTGGACGTCCAGGAATCCCCAGGTGGTCTCCATGGGTCCCCGCAGGACTGCGGTACTAATTCTGTATGTAAAAAATAAAACATGGGCTAAATTTAAATAAATCCCCCCACCAACACCACCACCACCACCACCACCAAACATATACAGTAATGTGCAAAATAACAATTATCCAGATATGGATAATAGATTATTTGCCCATTATTAAACACAACATTAGCCAGCATAAATAAAGTAAATAAGTACAGTTCTAATTACCACAGCCAATATGAAGGGTGTCCTCGTCAGGATATGCAGGTCCCTGTTCTCCATTGCCAGAAAGCATACATACATAATAAATACAATCAAATGTCTCCTAACCCCTTAATCACCTTAGCGGTTAATAACCGCTATTGTAATTAAGGGGTTAACCCACCCTGCCCCGCTACCCACCCGGGAGGCCTAAGCACCCACCCCGGACCCACTATACCCACTGCGTATTATAGTGGTACATCATACCCATATAATAATATAGCCATGATAAGCCACTATAGCACTCAATGGGCACCCTAATCAAAATACATTAATGCACAAAAGACACAATAATAAAACATTAAAAACCACGGAAACACCACCATTTAATAAATAAAAACACTAGCCAGCTAATGCAATTAATAAAAGCACTAACCAGCTCAACAATTAATTAATTAAAGCATTATCCAATCAAAGCAATTAATTAATAAAACAACAATGAATTACTTGTACCAGTAACCAATTAAACCAATTAATTAATTAAACAACAATTAATTAATTCTGGGACCCGCAGGGACCACTCGGACCCCCGTGGGAACCACCCAAGAGCCACAGACACCTGTGGGGATGACCCAGGGAACCCCAGACACCCGCGGGACCACCCGTGGACCACATTGTGGTCCGCGGGTACCACCTGGAGGCCCATGGTGCCTAGCGGGAACCACCAGGAGACCCACAGACACCCATGGGCACCTCCCGGGGTGCACTGTGGTGCCTGCGGACACCCATCAGGCCCACAGGGGACCCCCATCAGCCTGGAGTATTAATCCTGTATGTTAAAAAAGAAATCATGGTTTTACAGTATGGGGGGGCATGGGGGGTGGGTGGTGTATTGGTGTTTTATTAGATTTTGTAATGGTTTATTGGGGTATACGCCCCAAGGATGGGTGTTTAGGCCTTGTGGGGGGGTAGCGGAAGGGGTTTACCCCTTTATTACCATAGCGGCATTAACCGTTAAGGTAATGAAGAGGTTAAGTCCCCCCGCAAGGCCTAAACACCCACCAAGGGCCAAATACCCTTCACCCACTCCCGCTACCCACAATAAGCCTGGCACGGGTGGTTAACCCATTCATTGCCTTAGCGGTTAGCCGCTAAGGTAATGAAGTGGGCTGCAAATGCATTTTTAATGCATCTGATTCATGCCGGGGGTCTCCGGTGCTGGTATTAATGGATATCTGCTCCGGAGACCCCCGGCATCAATCTGATGCATTAAAACTGCCTGATTTTTTCTAAGTCCCGTCTCTCCGCTTATCTCCGCTCATCACCAGCTTCTCCCCACCAACTTGCCAACTTTTCCTGGCGTTTGGATTTGGGGAGAAAATCGCCATTCTAAAGCGTTGATAGGCGTCGATAACCTACTCGCTGCTACTAGAATTGTGCGAAAATTATGAACATTTCGAAAAGCGTCCATAAGTGGCTTATTGCCGCTCACTCGGCGATTCATTTTTGAACAAATTTTTTTTGACGATTCTAACCTTTATCGCCCACTTATCGATGCTTACTGAATTGCAGTAGGCATTTTGGGTGATAAGTGGTCGATAAGTGGCTTATGAACGCTTACTGCATAGGCCCCATTGAGTTCTGGATGTTTCAAGAAATTAGTTCAGGTATGAATGAACATATAGATCTTGGCACATCTGGCTGGCACCCCTACAGCTGGTTGGTTTGAGGGGGGGGAGATCCTTGCACCTCTGCTGCTAAATTGTTGAAGGGTGGGTGCAGGGATACTGAGCCTGGTATCTTTCTCTTACCTCCCCTTACCCTCCTCCCCACAGGGCTGCTCGACTCTAGACAGAAGGCAGACTACTTCATTCCTGCAGAAGGACACTGGCCGGTCAGCAGGTTCCCTGGTGATATGGAGCTAGTGACCCCTGACTCCCAGGTCATTAGTGGCTGTTTAAAGCCAACCAGTGTGAGACAACAGCGCAGACGCTATGGACACAAGTCCCAGCTGAAGCTGACACGAGTATGTGAGCAGTATATAGAGATCTAATGTATAGAGATATAATGTATATAGATTTAATGTATACAGATACAAATCATGGAGACATAATGTACACATATATGATGACAATATATATATATATATACAGTGGTTGACAAATCACCAAAAAATCTACTCTCCACCTAGTACCAAACGTGTGCTGCTTGGGCCAATATTTACTCGCCCGGGGGTTAAATCCACTCGCCCAGGGCGAGCAAATGTATAGGTTTGTCGAACACTGTATATATATATTATGTATGTATATATATATATATATATATATATATATATATATATATATATATATATATATATATATATATATATATATATATATATATATATATATATATGATACATTGTATAGAGATCTAATTTATACACACTATATAATAAATGGAGATTGGATGTATACAGATAAAATTGAATGTATAGAGATAAGTTACAGTGTATATAGAGACATTAGATACAATGTATATAGCATACAGTGTTTATAGACACCAATCACTTACAGGGCAGACACAGACACGTGATGGAGGTACAGTACATGGCAGCGTTGCTGAAGGTTTATCCATCACTATTACAGGGTCTGACAAGAAAACCACAGAACCTAAACCTCGAAGTCTCTATCCCCATCGAGAAAGGGTAAGACCCCCTCTGCTGTCTGTGTATAAGTGGAGGATGTGAGTAGGAGGACAGCATCATGCTCTTTCTGTGCTGTGTATACTGTACATGTCATGGCATAGTAGTATGTTTGTGAGGGGGAGGCTGGCACTTCCTCTACCTGTACTGTATCTGAGCTATGTATACATGTAATGGTGTAATAAGTGTGTGTGAAGGAGAGGCTGGAATTGCCACTACTTGCATTGTGTGGTGTATATATGTCATGGTGTAGTAGTGTGTATGTGTGTAGGGGAATTATGTAATCACTTATGTATATAGTTATGCACATCTCCAGCATTCTTCATTTCTTGCATAGAGTTGACAAGTCCCTGAACTCCGCTCAAAAAACGTTGCATGGCTCTGTGACATCGCTGTGGGGTTGGACCAAGCGCTTAGCTTCTCTCTCCATCCTGGTGCTACTCCTGGGAGGATCTGTCCTCATTCTCCCTCTGAACCATCCTGTTTGCAGCTCCCACCACTACGCTTGGTCCCTGATGCTCACCTATGTAAATGGTCCTCCCCCCACGTAGACTTGGACTTACTACTGACTGGTCCAGGAACATGCTGAGTCTTGTTTGGGCTTCTCCGCTTACCAAGCCCTGACTGTGTCTATCAGCATTAAGAGGGCACACGCCAGAGAGAGTGAACTTGGTGATAAAGGATTTGCATGGGGGACGTCAGCAGCCGCAGCAATGCCAGGGAGAGAAAACCTTCCTGCGTGTTATCCCATATATGGACTGAGAGAGACAGAAGGGGTCTGTTTGTCTGAGAGATGAAGGGATATATTTATGCTTACTCCTCCATGATCTACTGTGTTACAGACTTCCAGTAGTTGTATTGGTCCTGGGGAAGTGCAGGTTTGTTGTAGGCTGTGATAGCTTTTAGTGGATGACGTGGTAGGAGGAAGTACCAGAGTCTGGGAGTTGATATAGAGCAAAGTGGTCTAACAGCTCAAAGGCTTCTTTGTCTATTGTTGAATGACTCAAGACATAAACACTTTAATTAAATGGCAAATGCAATTTGCTTTCTAAATATATTCCACTGCGGTACTGAATACCGACACTTTACAGAATGTGGAGTAACTAAAACTATTTTATTCACTCTGGGTTGGCATTATTACTTTTAACTTTGCAAAGCGCATAACAATGACATCCTTCCATACCAATGCAGATCTGTAGAGGGATGTGCAAAGAGATTACTCATTACATATGTATTATTTGTAATATCTTTATATAGCGCCCACTGTGTACTTTGACAAAAGAGACAATACAATACAGGGAATTATAATACCAAATGTGCAGCAAACAAAATCAGACAATAATAGGTAAGGAAATCCCTGCTCCCAAGAGCTTACAATCTAAGTGGCATGTTATACTGCGGTTGCAAGCCTCTGCTCCAAGTTGCGCCAGCAAATTTTCTAGTTTCCTCCTGCCATCTTACTTTTATCCTTTATAATCCAGTCAACTACCATCTTTTCCAAACAATAGTCTCTTTCTTGCAACAAGTCTCACCCATTGCCATGTGCGTGTTTTCACCCTTTGTGGTGATGTCATGGATTTTTGTTTACTTTCAAACCCATTCATTTTTTTCTGTCTCTTCGGGTAATACCCAGCATGCATCTCTCCATACTTCTTTGAGTTGTCTGAAATTTCTGATTATTATTTTATAAAGGCTGACAGAGTTGAAATAAAATATTAATCGATGTGTTTATTGTACATTGGATGCAATGTGACAATTTATTAACTGCTATAATATACTGTTCAAATAGTCCATGGTACTTCCCTAAATAATACACCTCCACCCAGAACACCTCTCAAATAACAAAACGATGACAAAGACTGCTTAAGCAGTCCTATACCAGCTCCAACCCAGTGTTAAACAATCAGAATAAACATCAATGTATGAAGAGTTCAAAGATACATGAATAAAGCCTGGATAAACGGATTGTGACAGTGAAGGGGTACCCAGGCTCACTAATAAAGGTTCAACCCACTTGGGTACCCCTGATCCATGTGTTGAGGTCATAGAGTGTCAGCTCTTGGACCTAGATGTCAGAAATGCATTACTGTGACTGTGTGCAAATTATACGACATTAAAGATTTTTGTGTGTTTTGCCTTTCCTGGGGTGCTGGGATCAGGAGATTTCTAAGCTGTACGTTTCAGTTTGGTTTTGCCAGACAAAGTCTTCACAGAATGTGTCTATGTATCGGGGTTCCAGAGTTACAGGATACCCCAAACGTTGAATCCGGGAATCAAGTGAGATTCTCGGATACAGCCAAGCACATTGCTCCGGTCAAACTCCTACCCTGAAAACGTTCTTGCGACTCACCGCCAGGATTCCTGCTGCAGAATAATCCAAACAAGGTAAACGGGGCACGAGGGAGTTCAGGGGATGCTCCAGCTATATGATAAAGCTGTGAGTGGTTTTTGTGTGTAAAAAGTTCAAAGTCATTTCTAGAGTGTGGCAAGGATGAGGCTAGTAAGTGTAGACAGTATATCACCTTACTCCATCCCTGACACCAGAACAGTGACTTACACATTTTATTCACACAAGGTACAGGACACAGTACATTTTATATGTATATACTGATAACCTGTAAATGAACTGTGGGATTTCCAAGCCTTGGATTCCGAGGGACCAGATGGCTACCAAGCTTGGTGCCTATGGATCTGTGTGGAGTCCGGACTTAAAAGCCTCAGCGATGCCAAGGTGTTAGAACAGGAGGAGTACTGCAGTTATACTTGAGTAACTCTGTCCTGGGCTAACACAGGGCTATCTGGCCACCATTTGCACAAACCTAGACTGTGGAGCCTGGACACCGGGTGGGCTAAGTATGCTATGGGGCAGAGGTGCCAGGTTGGCGCATGCCCCGTGGCAGAATGAGAAAAGGTACCCACCCAGATTTACAATACTGGCAAATTGGTGACAATATAGGACCTCATCACACAGATCAGGGATAACCCAGTGGGCTTAACCTTTATTAGTGAGCCTTGGTACCCCTTCACCATCACACCTACCCCCTTAAGATGAAGGCTCTGTTACGACTGTCATGGGAGAGGAGGTTTGGCCCGTTATTAAAGGGGTTACACCCCATTTGGCCACCCCCTGCTCTCACCTGGGAGGTGAGGGGTTAACTGGAATGATGTCCAGTACGGTAGTTATGCCCCTGCTTCAGCACCAACTGTGTATCCCCCTGTAAATATGTATTGTTCCCATTCCAGTGTCTGCACCAACACATACACTGGGATCTATGCGGGAGGGAAAGGGTTAATGTTAATTCTGTGTTTATAGCCCTTTGTTCCATTTTCCCGCCTTTGCAGGCTCCATTTTGCAGCTCTCCATAGGTCGCCATTGCAGCTCCATGCAATCCAATGGCAAATCCGGCGATTTGGGCCTGTTTCAGTAGAGGACCTGCAGGTGGCGCTCGAGAGGAGGAGCGGCGGTTCCCCATTGAAAGTGCATGGAGTAATGTATTTCAATGGGGATTCCTGGAAGCCGACCTCCGGAGACGAGCTGGCAGCCTGCCAGACCGCAAAACCGCAAGAGCGGCAACATTGTCAAAAAAAGAGCTTTGATCATGCAATTGGCGGGGGAACTAGGGCCTCGGTCAAGTTCACGGACAATTGGCGTGGGAACTTTTGTTCTAGGACACCCAGAAATAAAATTCCTTTTGCCCCTAGATGTTAGGAACCCCCTCACTTGACCCCAACAGGGTCCGACAATTAATGGCGACGAGAAAGGGTCGCGCCGGCCAGGAGGGTCCTACCATTGAATCCTATGGCGGCGCCGGTCCATGCATTTCCTATGGAGGCACCAGCCCTATTGATTTTAATGGAGGGAAACCGCGTGAAAAAACGGCTGTCAGAATGAGCAGAAACCTGGAACCTATAACTCCGGTTCTGTTCAACCTAGAGGGCTGAGATTCGGTCACCATGTAGTCCTAGTTCCGTACTTTCTTTGATAAAGTCCTCTTCTGGATGAAACGCGTCAGAGTATCTCTTTTTGCTGATGTTCACTTTCTGATTCAATAAAGTTTTTTACTTTTTCAATGCGTCTGGCTGTTTGGAGGAGCTGTGACCGCTGAGTCACTTGTTTTTTCTTCCCCTAGTCCTAGTTCTGGCAGGATTGCATGGCAAATAGCGACCCTCTCGGGGCAACAGAACAGAGTCAGGGTAATGGTAAAGTTTAGGTTTCTGCCATTGACGTGCATGGCAGAAAAAAGCCACTTTTGTAATGTGCTTTTAAACTGTGTTTTTTGTATCTCCGGTTCTGGGGGTCATGGAAGGATGATATGTGGCCACTATGGCAAGGGTCCTCCGGCATGAGGACCTGGCAAATTTCAGCCCGCTCAGACCCACAGAACGGATTATTTTAATATGTGTAGATAAAGAATGTAATGTATTTTGGGTCCATGGTAAAAGCCCGGAGAGGCTAGAGCCCATATGGTATGTTAATGCTCAGGGGGGAGACAAGTGGTCTACAATAAACCCCCTTATCAAAGGCTCCCCCGCCCTGCTTGTGTATGCTAGCATAAAAGGAAGCAGGACGTGGGTACTTGGGATAAGTGTTGTGTTTCACACCTTGGGTCAAAAGTTTTCCTGTCCCAAGCAGACTTTCAGACGCCGGTCTTGTGGGAGGGGGGCTAGGAAAATGAGCCCCTGATTAGAATAATGTCCACCCCTGTGGGCAGGTATGAATTTGCCTCTCAAGGGAGGTGGCAAAGGGTCATTGGTTGGAGGTAATTGATGTCCAATGCCTGACACCCTCTGTGAACGTATAGGGCTGGAATCCCATATAAACCAGTGTAAGCCCTATACACGGTGTCTTTTTCATTTCTTTCGTGATGTCTTCATTGGAACCTGTATTGCTGAATGAATTGCCAATCCTGTACCTGATTGCTTCATTGTCCAACCCCTAAGTAAGTGTCTATACCTTGTCTGTTATGTGTACCATCTTGTGTGTTCTCCTTCTTTAAGGAATAAACTATATTTATTATATCTAAGTCGTGTTCAATTCAACCCAGATATTTGGTGTATATTATAACCTATCACAAGTTACCGTGACAACGACCGCCTCATCCGGCGGTTTAACTGGCCTGACACTTCTTGAGGTTCGTGGCTCACTGGGACTGTCCTGGCTGGAATGTCCATCGGCATTTCCATGTTCAATTCCTTTTTTGTGCTGAATGAAAAGTCAAATTCTTGCAGGGCAAGGCTCCAACGAAGGAGCTTGCCATATTACCCAGACACCCATTGTAGCCCACTCAAGGGGTTGTGATCAGTGATCACAGTGAAGGTCCAGCCATACAGATAGGGCTGCAGCTTGCGTAAAGCCCATACAATGGGCAAACATTCTTTTTCAATTATGGCATAAGCCTCCTACCTGGGCAGCAGCTTTCTGCTCAGGTATACCACAGGATGCTCTCCCCCCTCCTCCCCCACTTGACTGAGTACAGTACCGATACCATAATCGAAGGCATCGGTCTGCACCAATTTTTTTTTAATAGTCTGGGGAATTCAGGATGGGTGCACTGGCCAGCGCTGTCTTGAGTGCCTGAAAAGCTGTTTCACAACTGGGAGTTGCTTCTGTGTCAGGTCTGTCAAGGGTTTAGCCACGGTGCTGTACTGTGAGACAAACACCCTATAATACCCTGCAGTGCCTAAAAAACATAACCTGCTTCTTAGTCTTGGGGACTGGTCACTGCACTATAGCCTCAACCTTAGCTGGTTCAGGCTTCAGGTGCCCTCTGTCCACCCGTTGCCCTAGGTACAAGATCTCTGCCATACCTCCTAAACACTTGGTGGGTTTCAATGTGAGCCCTGCTTCCCTAATTCTGCTCAGCACCGCTGCTACCTGAACTAGGTGACTGTCCCACGACCCGCTAAACACTGCAATGTCGTCCAGGTATGCCCTTGCAAAACCCTGCATCCCTTCAAGTAACCTATTGACCAGGTGTTGGAAGGTAGCCGGGGAATTCTTCATCCCAAATGGCATCACTAAAAATTCATAGAGGCCACTTGGAGTAATGAATGCTGACCTCCCTAGCCCCCTGGGTCAGCTTGATCTGCCAATATAATTTGCTCAGATCCATGGTGGGGAGTAGGGTAGAGATAGAACCCAATTGCAGCACTCAGGTTCACGCTCTGTATGATGAGTGAATGATTTAAAACATAACTTTATTAGTGTACCAATGAAATAAAATAATGGGTATTAAAAACAGACGACCTGAAGGTAATCTGACCTTCAATACTCGAACCGTATAGGTTCAGGGTCTATGATAGCTGTGTGTACCTTGATATTCAGGTTACACACTAAACACCATTCCTTGTAGGGATCTGATGTAAAAGGCAATTCTTACAGGGTGGCTCTAGGGTAAGTATTGGGGTGCAATTCACTAGTGGCAGAGTATAATGAACCGAATAGTAATGTATAATCGTAGTGGATAAACTATGATTGCATGAAATCTGAACAGTTCCAGCATACAATGAGTCTCAATAGAATGTTTCTAAGGTAAGTAGGATATTGAGTCTGGTTGACCTAGGGTAACCTCCTTCTGTGTGCGGTGGTAGGGAGGATATGACCTCTAATAACCTTATGACACTAATGAAAAAGCTATTTGCACAGTGTGCATAGTGACACAGAAAAACTCATTCTCCCATGTATCAGAGACTGTCTCGACCACATGGTAGTGTAACACAATTATAAAATAGTGGTACTGGTTCATACAGTATAAAAACACCCAATAGTGATTGCTGCCTAAATAATGTTCTCAGCTCACTCCTACTGTGATTTGGATAGTATAATGTGTATTACATTGTGTCACTTTGCCTTTGTAGACCTGAGAGTTAACGCTGACAAATACCCAGATGTAGAGGTCTGTATAAACTGGGTCATGTACTAACACACCTTGTGATATTTCGCCTTGAGAAAGCTCTCGCGAAACGCGTGCGTCGGCGGCTTGGTCTTCACACGTGCACGCGCAGGGGTCTGATTCCCTCCGCATCCACAGTCTCTAACCGCGAGTTGATGCGGTTCCCTGCCTGCACGATCAATACAGGCTTTCAGAGTGCCCCTAAGGACACTCTGAGCCTCGTTGCAATTTGATACAGGCAACTGTTGCTCTTATGTGGCTAAAGTATCTAGTTTAGTTCCCCTCCTACTGCGGTTATTCAGGGATCTCCTGACAGCAGCTATAAGGGGATACTTCACTTCCAACACACAGTCTGTTTCACTCAGCCTACCTACATGTGATTACTAGTGTGTCACGATTCCCCTGAGCAGTACTATCACAAGGTGTGTTAGTACATGACCCAGTTTATACAGACCTCTACATCTGGGTATTTGTCAGCGTTAACTCTCAGGTCTACAAAGGCAAAGTGACACAATGTAATACACATTATACTATCCAAATCACAGTAGGAGTGAGCTGAGAACATTATTTAGGCAGCAATCACTATTGGGTGTTTTTATACTGTATGAACCAGTACCACTATTTTATAATTGTGTTACACTACCACGTGGTCGAGACAGTCTCTGATACATGGGAGAATGAGTTTTTCTGTGTCACTATGCACACTGTGCAAATAGCTTTTTCATTAGTGTCATAAGGTTATTAGAGGTCATATCCTCCCTACCACCGCACACAGAAGGAGGTTACCCTAGGTCAACCAGACTCAATATCCTACTTACCTTAGAAACATTCTATTGAGACTCATTGTATGCTGGAACTGTTCAGATTTCATGCAATCATAGTTTATCCACTACGATTATACATTACTATTCGGTTCATTATACTCTGCCACTAGTGAATTGCACCCCAATACTTACCCTAGAGCCACCCTGTAAGAATTGCCTTTTACATCAGATCCCTACAAGGAATGGTGTTTAGTGTGTAACCTGAATATCAAGGTACACACAGCTATCATAGACCCTGAACCTATACGGTTCGATTATTGAAGGTCAGATTACCTTCAGGTCGTCTGTTTTTAATACCCATTATTTTATTTCATTGGTACACTAATAAAGTTATGTTTTAAATCATTCACTCATCATACAGAGCGTGAACCTGAGTGCTGCAATTGGGTTCTATCTCTACCCTACGCCCCTCCATTTATACACCCAAAGCACCGTTCACTCATCATTTGTTGAGGCAGCAGCAGGGGCTTCCCTATCAGTCTACACCAGATCCATGGTGGTCAGATACTTTGGCTCCACAAGCTCATCTAATAGCTCGTCCATGTGGGGCATGGGATAAGCATCTGACACAGTTCCCGCATTGAGCTGCTGGTAGTCCACACAGAACCGGATGGTTCCGTCCTTCTTAGGCACTAGGAATACCGGACAAGCCCAAAGGCTCTGGGACGGTACAATTACCCCTAGGGCCAGCATCTCCTCTACTTCCCTCTCTATACAGCCCTTCACCTCTGCTGATACCCGATAGGCATGCTTATGCAGAGGTATCAGCTCACTGGTGAGCACTGGGTGATCAGTGATATGTGTTCTGTCCGGCTTGTCCGTGAACAGAACCCTATACTGCTCTAGCATAGCTCTCACCTGTACCTTCTGCTGTGCGCTGAGCTGGGACCCTATTTCAACCTGCACTACGGTGGCCCTCTGCCTAGATTCCCCTAGGAGGTCAGGCAGAGCATTGCTCGCTGGGTCCCCCATCGATGGGCTGCAAATAGCCAGCACGGATGCCACACTCGGTGCAAAATACTCCTTAAGCATATTGATGTGATTGGTCCTATTTCTTCCTGTCTCTCCATCTAACTGTACAGCATAGTGGCACTCATTCATCTTTCTGAGAACCGTGTACGGTCCAGCCAGGCAGCCATTAATTTGTTCTGCCGAGTGGGCTTTAGAACAAGTACTTGCTGTCCTGGGATGAATGATCTGCCTCGGGCATTCTGGTCATATCAAGCTTTCTGCTTGTCAAAACTAACTAAAGTTTCAGCACTCTCTGACTTCTAGAAAAAGGGACAAAACTGGGTAATGCCAAAAAAGTAGATGATTTAATGTAAGCACAAGATAATATAACAAAACTTGGAATGATGTGTCACAAGCGGGTAAACAAAGAACCCTATAGGCAAGGTGGAGGGGGTGAAAAAACACAGGGAGAGGGAATGGGATAGACAATAGACAATGAGAAGGCGGTGAAAACAAAATTAAGGGGGGGAGGGTAATCAGGGGGGCAAAGTTTCGGGGAGAGACCCCTTCCTCAGGCCCGTTCCCTCAGGTCTGTAAGGACCACAAAGCACTTCCCTGCACCCTGACACCCCAACCACCAGAGCAGCAATCAGTAATCACACAGTAAAAATCAATGCAAATTGAAAGCTCAAACGGGCAAAGTCCAGAGTACACAGGAGTATACAAGTAATACGAATAAAGAATCAAACTGTAAGGTTCACTGTCAAAAAGTCTTTCTTTGTCTCTCTCCTGTCCCTGGCCGGCTGCTTTCTGCTTGGTCTCAGCCTCCCTTATATTAGCCTGTGCCAACCCCATAAGTATTTCCAGCCGGTCTCTGAGATCTACCACATACTGAAGCACAGAATCATCAGTATTAATAGTCTCTCCTTCCCATTCCTCACGGAATAAGTCAAGAGGTCCCTGTACCCTGCGACCATATAGCAACTCAAAGGGAGAGACCCCGGTAGATTCTTGCGGTACCTCTTGGTATGCAAACAGCAAATGCTGTAGGTGAATCTCCCAGTCCTTCCCTTCAGCTTCTATAAAAGCTCGCAGCATCTGCTTCAGACTACCATTGAACCTCTCACATAAACCATTGGTCTGGGGGTGGTAAGGAGTCGTGGTCTGGTGCTTCACCCTGCACGCGTCCCAGAAACACTGTAGCAATTCCCTCATGAATTGTGACCCTTGATCGGTTAGAATCTCACTAGGGAAACCTACTCTAGTGAAAATAACTAGCAATGCCTTTGCTACTGCCCTAACATCAATGGTGGCAAGGGCTACAGCATCAGGGGGTACCTGGTGGCAAAGTTCAACACCGTGAGTATGTAACACTTGCCAGACCAACTGGGGATCATGAAGGGTCCCACTATGTAAAACAAATATATAATTGCCGCGCTTCTCCATGTAAGGAGCATGCAGCTGGCGAAGAGATTGGCCATACAAATGTGAGAAACAGAAAGTGAATCCCTGCGCTTCTCCCTTAGGGATAGCAATAAATGGGGAATATATATATGGTATGGAAATCTATAAGATAAATGTCCATAGCTACCCTCTGGAAAGGTTCCCCAATTACTGGTACGGGGTTCAGGGGTACCCTCACACGATCACCCGCCTTACCCACTTGCTGGCAGGCATCACAGGAGCGGCAGAAATCTGCCATAGACCCTGATGCCCCCGGCTAGTAGTAACGCTGCAACAGCCGGGCTCTCGTCTGAGTGAACCCCTGATGCCCCGCTTGTAGTATGGAGTGGGCTACCTGCAACAACTGTTGCCTATACTCCCTAGGTACCACTAACTGTTCCCTACCGGTTCAGACCCTCTCTAGACCCATAGCCATCAGCTCTCTTTATAAGTGCCCGCGGTGCCATGAGAAACGTTATGAACCACTGCCTGAGTTAGACTCGGACGCCCGGAGGCTCATGAGCTCCAAGCTGGGATCAGACCTCACCGCATCCCTAAACTGTGTCCCTTATTCTGCCCACCCATCCTTAGTCTCTGAGTCACGGGTAAAGGAAACAGGTAAAGGAGAAGTTAAGTCAGCACACTGTCACGACTCTGTCTGGCTTACGTGCCTGGTCTCCTCAGAGACCCCGGGAACTGTTGGTCCCAAATGCAGAGGGATGGTGGATCCTTCAGGTGCAACTCCTGATGACTGACTCCTGGTATTTGCTACAACAGGAGCCAGCTCTGCCATGAAAACGCATGTTACATGCCCCAGGTCATTGCCAAGTAGAACAACAGTATCTAACCCGGGCAATACCCCCACCTCCCTCATGCCACGTCCAGCACCCCAATCAAGAAAGACCTGGGCAACCTGGATGGACCGCGGTCCACCGTCTGGCATGGTCTCTGACCGGACCATATCAGGTCGGTCCGTGGCACCAGAGTCGAGCAAGCCGGCTGCTTGGCGATCTCCGATGGTCATTGGTCGCAGATGTTTCTGCCGGACATCGTTGGACTACATCCCGACTGGTGCAATCTGATGTCCTGCTGTCTCCGCTGCTGGTTCCTGGGTGAAAAGTGCAGATTTATCCGTGGAAGTCCCTCTCTGGCTGGTTCGATGGCTGTTCTTGGCTCCTGTGTGTGTGCCAGTCGCACATGGGTGACAGGCCTCGCAGCTGGAGAGCGTTGCCTCGGTTGGGGTGCACCGGACCTCGGATGGTCTGGACAGTCTGGTTTGATGTGCCCAGTCTTTTTGCACTGGTAGCATCTACTTTCATGTCGGAACTCTGCAGTTTTGGGTGCACTTCCATCTGCTGCAGGTTTACTCTTCCACTGAGGGGTGCTTTTGGTTCCCTTGGCTGAAGTTGCTGTGTCATGGGCAGCCCCTTTCTTTCGCAACACTACATGACTAGTGACAAACTCATCGGCCAGTTTTTCAGCATCTGTATAAGTCTTTGGCTTGCGGTCAAAGATCCATTCCCGCACATCTGCGGGGCAATTAGTACTTAGTAGCAGCATACCCCTCCAACCACTGACTGTCCCACATGAAAAGCCATGCAGGAGGCAAACAGCGTGTAGGACTCTCGGGCCATTTTTCCTTGGACCGGAACATGCACCGGTTCGCTTTTGGGGTGAGAGAATACTGGGTGAGCAGGAGGGCATTCACATGTCCATAGTCATTGCCATCCTCGTGCGCGATGGCCTGGAGAGTCTCCTTGGCCGCACTGGACAGTAAAGGGTAGAGCCGTAAAACCCAGTCCCGCTCTGGTACCTTGTATCGGTGACATTGGCCTTCAAAGTTCCTGAGAAACCTGTCAATCTTATCTGTGTCATCCACGAACTTCCCAAAGCTGTGATAGTCCACTCTGGGATTTCTTGCTCCCTGTCGACAAGGTGGGAGTGGGGGGCGGCTGTTCCTTGGGCTGCTGCAAGCAGCCGGATCCATTGGTCCATGGTAGCCCCCTCTCCCCATGAGGCAAGAAGTGGGGCGATTCCAGGAGTGGCAAATCCAGTAGCCACTGGGGCTATCATAGCCGCATTCCCCCAAACCGGTTCCCCAACAAAGTCACTGCTGGTACCTGCTCCCTCCCCATGTTCTTCTTCCACCACCGGGGCTGGATTAACCTCATGTGCCCCTGGCTGAAGTGTGATCACTGCAACTGCAGCTGAGAACATGTCCCCTTCTGGTGAAGCCATACGGGCTTTGTGAGCTTCCAAGTCCTCCTCCAGTAAAGCATTTGACTAACCGTCTGTCGGCAATCTTTGGCTTTCACAATGGGCAGCAATCTTGGTTTGGTCCCATGACCGGTACCAACCTGATCGCTTGTCCATGTTCGCCTGAGGGCGCTAAGCTAAGGGGCAAAGAGAACATGAGCTTCCGGTGCACGGTGAACTGTGTGTATGCTACCGCTTGTCTTTGGAGCTCGCAATATATGAGTTTCCCGCTATGTTATAGGACCCCCGCAGGATTTTATAATATAGGTTCAATCGATCCCACCTCTGCCACCAGTTAAATAAGCCTGTCACGGGAGACCAGGGTTATCAACACCTTTGAATACCGGGTTCAGTTGATTGAACAAGACACAGCAGTAAAATAAATTGTAATTATTATTGACAAGTATTGGTATTCGGAACAAAGCTCTATCCTGGATCTCCTCTTACCTCTCCCATAGTACTTTCAGCGTCTCTTCTGCTAACACCTCCTCCTCTATCGATCTCTCTGTGGGGGTACCCCAGGGATCTGTCCTGGGACCTCTTCTCTTTTCTCTGTACACACTCTCTCTAGGTGACTTAATAACATCTCTTGGGTTTAAATATCACCGCACAAGCCACCTCATAAAGGGGGGTGTAAGCTTTAGTATTAGGGTATAAATATGTCTTGCAGGCCATATACCTGCAGAGAGCTTTTATATAGAAGCTTTCTCCTGTGTGCAGCTGTTATATCAATAAACTCATTTGTCATTCTGCAATTGTATTTTTTATTCACGTTTTTCATAGAGGTTAGTGGCCCCTCCTTCCCAGGTTTTAAGCTCACTCCTCTCCACTTCCCAAGTCAGCAGGTCTTTTTCATTCTACTGGATATAGATCCAATGTTGGTCTTTCTCCCTCCTTACAATGATGTAAGAATTAGGCAAACAATGAGTAATTAAGAGTCTGAGTATGTGTAAAAGTAAGTAAAACCCTGGTTTTATCACTAAATTAAAGGGAATAATTGGAATTAGGTAGATCTTCAGGGGTGAGTTTGGGAGGCCCCACCCTATATAAAAGATCACAAACTTTGTGAGTTTGGTCTTCACCTTACAAGTGTGTGGAAGCACGTCATGCCACGATCAAAAGAAATCTATGTGGACCTCAGAAAAGCACTTATTGATGCGCATCAGTCTAGAAAGGGTTACAAAACCATTTCTAAGGATTTGGGGCTCCAGCAATCTAGTGTCAGACATATAGTATACAAATAGAGAAAGTTCAAGACCACAGTCACGCTACCCAGGAGCAGTTGTCTTACCAAAATCTCTCCAAGAATCAACCAGTAAATCATCCAGAAAATCACAAAGAACCCCAGAGTAACATCAGAGGATCTGCAGGCTACTCTCACTTTGACTAATGAGTGTTCATGACTCAACTATAAGAACAAGACATAACAATAATGGTGTTCATGGAAGGATAGCCAGAAGGAAACCACTGCTCTCTAAAAAGGGCACTGCTGCCCATCTGACGATCGCCAAAGAGCACATACAGTTGATGATCCACAAAACTTCTGGAACAATGTTCTCTGGGCAGACGAGTAAAAGGTAGAACTTTTGGCCTCGCTGATAAACGATGTTTGGTGAAAATGAAACACTGCTTTGGAACAGAAAAACCTAATCTCAACTGCCACGCATGGTGGTGGGAGTGTGATGGTTTGGAGCTGCTTTGCTGCTTCGGGACCTGGACGGCTTGCCATCATTGATACAACAATGAATTCTGCATTGTATCAGAAGATTCCAGAAGAGAATGTCGGGCATCTGTCCGTGAGCTGATGCTGAACCAAAAGTGGGTCATGAGTTGAAGCAGTTCTGAAAGGAGGACTGGGCTAAAATTCATCAAAACCTATGTGAGAGACTGACCAGCAGTTACAGGAAATTAAGTTATTGCTGCTCAAGGGGGTGCCACCAGTTACTGAATCTAAAGGTTCACATACTTTTTCACACATGGATATTAAATGTTGAATAATTTGTGAATAAATAAATGTTGTAAAAGTGTTTATGTGTCATGTTTGATCAGGTTATCTTTATCTATTAATAGGACTTAGATTAAGATCTAATAACATTTTAGGTTTGAAATATGTGAAAATCCTAAAGTGTTCACAAATTTGTTCTCGCCACTGTAGATACAGTACCATATGGTGGGCGTATAAGTTGAATAGTGAGGCACCATGGTGAAAATACAGCAGGGAGTTTCTCCAAGAAATGGTGGTGCAAATCAGTTACGGTGGGACGCGTAGGAGATAGATTTGTGGGTGTCTTAAATGATATCACAAAACCCATCGCCCTTTCAATCCAGGGTTGGCGGTTACAAGTACTTGGGCCAATAGGAGAGTTTTAGGAAAGGTGTATGCTGGCAGTTTAATGAGAGCCAGTGTATGTGGGGAATTGGCTGTCGATTCCAGCACACGTGTAATAATTGTGGGAGTAATGCGGCAAGCAAGTGCTTTAAAAGAGGAATAGGGTGGGGAGGAATAGGGTGGGGAGCACGTTCACATTTCAAGCTCATGGTGTAGATTGTGAATGGGGATCTTGTGGCTTGTATGTTCAATTTATTTTAAATCTCCATTATTATTGTCCCATCTTTTCTCTGCTGTTGGACGCGAATCTTAATAAGCGCCTTCTTTCTGATAGTATCAAACCCTTTTCACGTCCTGTGTTCTTATTCATTGTCTTTACTGGAGTATTGTATACAAACACTTTTTTTTTACCGCAGATAAGAGCCACTTGGCCTATCTTTTCTACCTGTTTTGAAATCTCCCACCCAATTAGATCCTTATCTATTCAACGCCGTTTTTAATTTCTTTACTGTGTGATGTAGTCACTGTAAATTTGGCTACTGAGACAAAACTACTAGGGAACAGGTATTTGGAATACATGAGTAGATGTTTGGAAATACATTTCTCAGCACCCATCAACTACCACATAGGTGGAAAAACAGACTTGACTGGTTGTGAAATCTGCATCTTCAAAACGTTAGGCAACAAAGGAAACTTTCATGATGCTATGTGTACAGTCTGTCTGTTCCAATATGCCATTCTTTACAGTTTGCATCATATTTTTATCTGTCAAATGTATGATTTTTAGGTTTTCTCCTATTTTGAAAATAATTCCCTACTCTAAATGAAAGTCAATACGTTATTCCAAATCCCTCATCAAGTGTGAATACGTTACTGGCAGTGCAGGGGGCACACTTCATGCATAAAAAAGTGAAAATGGTATAAGACACAATACAATTGTTACATCATATTATCCTGTGTGAAATAACTCCTGTTGCTTCCTCGTACTGTATCACTCCCCTTGTTTTGTTGCATGTTTTATTGATAAGTAGGTTTATTTGAGGGCTATTTTAGGGATCTTGTTAGTCTTTTGTGTGTGTGTATATATATATATATATATATATATATATATATATAAAAAAAAAATATATATATATATATATATATATATATATATATATATATATATATATATATATATATATATGTAGCCCTGGTAAGAAATGGGGCTATATGTCTTTTCACCTACTGGTATAAGCCCTGTTAAGGGCAGGCTGCCAGTAGTTATCATGGGTTTCCCCCACTTCAAGCGCTGTTCTGAGTGGTGGAGGTGGGCCACCTGACTCTGTGTCTAAGGCAAGAGACACAGGGGAGGGGCCTGCCAAAGTCATAAAGGGCAGTGCACAGCCTATTTAGTGTGTTCCTGTACTGTGTGCAGTAGTGATGGAGTGTCTGACTGGACAGTCAGAGTGTGTGAGCTAGCTAGGTTCCTGAGGAGTAGGGCCTAGTGAGCCTCTCACCCTGCCTAGAGGGTGAGGGAAGAGCTAGCCCCACCCTGAGTGCCTGTGACTTGGGGTGGAGGCAGGGAACAAAGAGCCCCAGAGACCATCCTGAGGGTGTGCAGTCTGGTGAGAGAGAAGACCCTGTACATTGAAGGCAACTGTGTTGCTGTTGTCACTGCTACGCTGCTGTGTGCTGTGAATAAAGGGCTGCTGCTACTTCTTAAGTAAGAGACTGTGTGAGACTGAAATCTCTCACCCCTGAGTGGGGCTCTCTGGAAGGATTTCACCCTACTCTGCTAGGGCTTACCAGAGATGGAGGCGTTGCACCACTAAGTAAAGACGGAGGCATCCACCCCAGTAACATGGTCCTGTTATCCCCCATACCATCGCGGGAGACTCAGGCCCTCCTGTTGCCAGCAGGTATGCACCACCCAGACACACGTAGCCAGACCCTAGTACAGAGGGGGGCACAATCTGCGATTGGCCCCGGGAAGAGGGGCTACATATATATATATATGTTTATATATATAAACTCACTGTTTATACTGTGGGCTCTCCATTCATTCTTATTCACACTGATACACATACACACTCTTTCTTCACTTGCTTTCAGTAACACTTTGACACCTCTAGCCATAAAACACATCCACATCGGGGGAAGGACCAGCACAGATAACATTCCAAGAGACACTGTTTTTAAGTAATCCTTGCTTCATTCATTGTAACATCGCCGGAAGAAGAGATCAGTGTATCTCGAAAGCTCGCACAAATAAAAGCATTTCGTTAGCCACAGAACGGTATCATCTATTTATTTTTTGATTATTGAAGCTCGGCTAACACGGTACTGATACCTCTACATATATATATATATATATATATATATATATATATATATATATATACTTAAATGGGCTTCATATATATATATATATATAAATGCTCCATATATATATATAAATGTATAATAGCGAAGCACTACTGCTTGTGTCCTCCTGTGGTGAATTAGGAGTATTACATATGTACTTGCTATAACAGTGGATAGATGTATCTAATGAGGGTGTTATGCACGTGATGACACAGCACTCTTTTCTGGTGTAAAGTGTATTGGTAAAAATGTTTTAGAAGAGGTATGTGTCCTCATGTCTCTGTATTAGGAGTGGATGAGAGCTATGTGTCCTTGATGTCTTGTGTATTAGGAGGTGGTGAAAGATATGCGTCCCTGATATCTATTTCTTAGGATTGAGAGGTGTGTGTTTCTGTTATCTGAGTATTAGGAGAAAGTGAAATGTATGTGTTCCTGCGTGTGTATTAGCAGGAGGTGAGAGGTATGTATGTATTATAAGAGGGCATCCCTGAGGTAAGTGTCCTTGATTTCTGTGTAATACCTCTATCCCCAGCCAAGAGAAGAGGGGCCACACCAAAATGTCCTAATGTCTCTATAGTGGTGTAGGTGATGCTCAGCGGTTCTCTTACCTTGTTATCAGGGTGCTGGAATCTGTGCAGGGCTGGTATGGTGAGCAATAAATAGAGGCCACCAGAAACGTTTCTGTTACTTTATTTGCAGGAACACATATAACATAGTCTTCAGGGATGCTCCTGCAGCAGTCCCCAAAGAGGTACATATCTTCCACTTTGTAGTGTGGTAAAGTTACACTCCATCACTTGAATGATGAGAGGTTCCCACCTCACTGGAACTCTTAGGCAGGGTGCCCTCTGGCATGAGAGCTTACACCCTTATCACGCCTGACAGAACAACAAAGGAGTCTCTTACCCCTGAGTGATTCTAAGGCCATACTCCCAGCCCTTGCTCACAGAACCTTCTTAGGAGTACCTGTCAATTCCCTCTTATGGGTGGAACACAGGCAGAGCAATATAGAGCGGCCCTATCCTTAGGAGTGATACTTCCCTAGCTGGAAAACAACAAAGTGGTCTTAGCACAAGCAGTTATAGACTGACATAACGTACTTGATGAGTTTTCCCTCACTCTGGATCCCCTAAGATCTGAACTAGAATCTTCCATCCCCAGCTTATATACCCCATAGTGACATCATTAATCACTATGACTAATAGGGAAGAGTTACCTTTCTACAAAGTATCCATCTCTAGTGACATACTAGGCACCTTCTTGTCACAGTGTGCTCGCCACAAACAAGGCGGACTCGCGGTGCTGAGGTGGGGAATGGATATAACGCCACCCACAGCCACAAGGGCGCATCTGGATTGTAGGTTTCGTAAAGGTAGCCGGGTCGGGATTGGAGAGGTATGGATAGTCTGTATACTTGCCAGGGGTTGGTGCAGGAGAGATACGGATCGTTGCGGGTATTTTAGCCGAGGTCGGGTTTGGAGAGAGGAGAGTTGTCGTGGCCCGGGTGCCGAGGTTGACATTGGAGAGGGTAGCGTAGTCATAGTCTGGGTGCCGAGGTCAGGGTTGGAGAAGAGCGGATGGTCGAGAAAAGCCAGGTCGGTACACAAAGCAAGGGACAGGAAGGCAAGACTGTGGAGGCAAGGATAGGTAAGCACAACGCAACTGGTACTATGATCAACCAAAGTGCCAGTGGCACAACTGAGCATATTGTATATATGTGAGAGCGTCCAATGAGAAAACTGCAGCATGGAGGTAAGTGTGGAGTGAGGGCTGTGATAGGAGGAATAATCAGCAAGGCTCGGGTGAGTTGGATGAGAGACAGCCTGTGTGTGCTGCGCGCGCGTTGTGCGTGCCCCACGTCGGCACGAGGCGATGGCCTCAAAAGGCTGGAGCGGGTGCACGTGCGCGCCAGTGGCCAGATGGCCACCGGAGGAACCGGCGGAGCCAGCGGAGGCAGGAGCGGGCCTCAAGGGGACACCGGCCGCCGGAAGAGGTAAGTGGGGAGCACGCCGAGGGCGGCGTGGCTCTCTGAGCCTCATACTTCTAGAACAGGGGTGGGAAACCTATTTTTCAATGTAGCCACAGGTGTGGCGAATTAGAAGTGAAAATAGCCCCCCGCCTCATCTTCATTTCATTCCCCCCTCATCATCTCCTCACTACCCTCATCATCATCTCATTTCCCCCCCATCATCATCATATCATCTCATTTCATCCCCCTCATCATCATCATCTCATTTCCCCTCCCCTCATCATCTCCTCACCACCCTCATCATCAACTCATTTCACCCCCTTCATCATCTCATTTCACCCCCCCTCATCATCTCATTTCACCCCCCCTCATCATCTCATTTCCCATCATCCCCCCCCCACCCCAATATCATGATCATCTCGAGCCAAATTCTTGCTTCTTACCTTGCCTGGCACAGCACCGGGACAGGAGTCTGTGGCGTGGTCACCGCCGGGATGTGTGCTCCGTCCCCACCGTTCTCTCATTGGTTCTTTCTCCTCCACTCGCCTCCTGGCCACCATCCGCCTCCTCAGCACTAGCGTCGTCTCTGCCGGCGTGCTCGCGATTGCTGGCGTACTCGCGCTTGCCGGGGGGACTCGCGCTTGCCGGGGGGACACGCAATTGCCCACCACTCTTCCCATTACACTGGGAAACTACAATTCGCCACACATTGATTGACAATTTGCCACAAGTGGCGAATGGCGACAGGGTTGCCCACCTCGGTTCTGGAAGGTAGGTGTGGCTAAACAACGGCCTTAATAATTTGCAACATATACGTAGACTAACTGCAACATTTGTCTAAGGGCCATTACCAGGATTAACCCCTTAACGCCCTGTAGGAACCATGAACCTAATGAAGTAACAAAGCATTCCCCTAAGGGTGCTACATTTTTATTAGGAAGAGGTGAGAAGGATGTGTCCCTAATGTCTCTGTATTCCGAGGGACTGAGAGATATGTGTCCCTAATGTCTGAGAATTAGGAGGGGGTGAGAGGTCGGTGTCCCTGGTGCCCATACTGATGTGAGGTTGGATTGAGCTGTTAAGCAGAACAGTGTGTGTATGTGTGTACGTATATATGTGAGTGTTATATCTCAGGGTCAGGTTAGTGCGTTCTCTCGTAAGGACCCTGAATGGTTTTTGCAGAGGAGTTGCTATAGAAACCAGTCTGAGATGTGTGTGTGTGTGGGGGGGACTATTTGCACAGACACAATCCTGCATCTCTCGCTTCCAGAGACAGCGGAGAGTGTAAGGAAGCAGAGGCAGCCAGCTGCAAGGTTCCCTTAAACACAGCACCCCGGGGGACACAGCAGAGGGTAAGCATAGGGCAGGGAGGGGGCTGCTCACACGGAAGCAAAAGGGGTAGGAAAGCCCTTTAAACTCATTGCACTGGATGTGTGTTCAGGACAATAACCTGAGTGAGGACAAGGTCTTATAGCCTGAGCAAACAGGATCAGTGATGGAAGCAATGGCTCTGTACAAGGAAGGAGAAGTTTGCTAGGAGGAATGCTCTACAGATACTAAGAGAGCTCACTTGAAGCAATGTTCCTCAAGGAGAGGTAGGGAGGCATTAGATGTTGTGTCAGTGTGGAGTACACAGGCTCTGTGAGCATCACTGAAAGAGGAAGAGCTGCTGTTAGTAGAGGTCAGAAGTTGGAGGTAGGGGAGTGTGTGCAGAAGCACTCAGAACACAGAGAGAGGCACAGGGACTGCACAACATTGCTCAGCCAATGGGACAGGTGCATGAATACAAAGCTTGGTGTAATAAATATACAGGGCTGAAGGGGGAAGAGTACACAGCATGGCACATATAGAACTGGACAGATCAGGGGGCAGACTCAGGAATACAGAGAATGCAGTGAGAATTATAAATATGTGCTATCTAGATATACCTCTAGGACAGGATGGTGCAGGAGATGCAAATAGCAGACACATACCTCTAGGGCTGAATGGCTCTATTAAATCACTTAGCCTCATTCAGCATCAGCTCTGAGTCTTTCCATGAAATGCAGAGAAATCCCCAGGGTCAGGAGACACAGACTTAAATGCAGCGTGTTCCTCTTGTATTTTATCCAGATCTGAAAGAGAAGACACAGGATTGTTGCAAGGAGCAGTCAGCAGGCTAACCCCCCATCCTTCCCCTTACTAACTACCCCTCCAGGGGGCAAACAATATCAAGGAACACCCCACCCTTCTAATTACCACTCCAAGGAAGCTGGAAATTTGCATGCCAGTGACCAGAGAGAGCTAAGATGGGAGTGACGCAGGTTGGAGAACTGTGGACCTCTGGAAATGGCATCACAAAAAGAGAAGAGACCCCGTCCCACAGCTCTGGGGGAGACATCTACACATCAAAGAGGTCCCCTGAGGCAGCTCAGCGATCTTGTCTTAGGGGGAACTTCGTGCGTCTCTTCCTGAGGAGGAAGGGGCAAGGGGACAACTGGACAGAAGACCTGGCTTTGCCCACTGGTGTCACAGAGGTCCCCCTCCTCACTGCAGTCACCAGCCAGGCTCCAGAAGGAGAGGAAGAAGCTGAGGGGAGGAAGAGGAGGGAGTGTAGAGGGAACTACTTCAGGCTGCCCTGTTTTAGACCCCCAGAGAGAAGAGACCGAGACAACAGCCTAATAGAGGAGGCTGGGGGTGAGAGGAACCTTCATCAGCAGGGGAAGAGGGGCAGGAGGGAGCAGAGCTGCAGTGAGAATACAGGGAGGGGAGACGTGACGCCCCTTGGAGGGGGAGAGGGGTTAAAACCATATTCCAAAAGGTCGCTGCTGAGGAAGATCACAGGGTACAGGCTGAGGGGGTACGGAGAAAGAGCGCCTGGTGGGGCAGAGGGAGAAGTGAGGAGAGACTGCCAGGGACAAGGGAGACAGGCTGGTAGGGAAGGAGAGATACAAATAAATTGCCAGGTACAGGAGAGACAAACTTGGAGGGAGGAAAAGATGGAGACAGACTGCAAGGTACAGCAGAGACAGACTGGAAGAGAGGGAGAGATAGGGAGATGCTGCCAGGAACAAGGGAGACAGGCTTTAAATGTGGAAGACACCCAGAAAGAACATCAGGAAGAGGAGAGACAGTATGAGAGTGGGGGGGACACCAACAGAGAACATCAGGAAGAGGAGAGACAGTATGAGAGTGGGGGGGACAACCAGAGAGAACACCTGGAAGATGAGAGTGGGGAACACACTCAGAAAGAACATCAGGAAGGGGAGAGACAGTATGAGAGTGGGGGAGACACCCAAAGAGAACATCGGGAAGAGGAGAGACAGGATGAAAATGGTAGAGACACACAGAGAGAACATGAGGAAGATGAGAATTGGAGAGACACCCAGATAGAACATCAGGTGGAGAAGAGACCGTATGAGAATAGAGGAGACACCCAGAGAGAACATCAAGAAGAGGAGAGGCAGGATGAAAGTGGTGGAGACACCCAGAGAGAACATCAGGAAGATGAGAGTGGGACAGACACCCAGAGAGAACATCAGGAAGAGCAGAGACAGGATAAGAGTGTGGAAGACACCCAGAGAGAACATCAGGATGAGGAAAGAAAGGATGAAAGTGGGGGAGGCACCCATAGAGAACATCAGGAAGAGGAGGGACAGGATAAGAGTGTGGAAGACACCCAGAGAGAACATCAGGATGAGGAAATAAAGGATGAAAGTGGGGGAGGCACCCAGAGAGAACATCAGGAAGAGGAGAGACAGTATGAGAGTGGGGGGGACACCAACAGAGAACATCAGGAAGAGGAGAGACAGTATGAGAGTGGGGGAGACACCCAAAGAGAACATCGGGAAGAGGAGAGACAGGATGAAAATGGTAGAGACACACAGAGAGAACATGAGGAAGATGAGAATTTGGGAGACACCCAGATAGAATATCAGGTGGAGAAGAGACCGTATGAGAATAGAGGAGACACCCACAGAGAACATCAGGAAGAGGAGAGGCAGGATGAAAGTGGTGGAGACACCCAGAGAGAACATCAGGAAGATAACAGTGGGGCAGACACCCAGAGAGAACATCAGGAAGAGGAGAGACAGTATGAGAGTGGGGGAGACACCCAAAGAGAACATCAGGAAGAGGAGGGACAGGATAAGAGTGTGGAGGACACCCAGAGAGAACATCAGGATGAGGAAAGAAAGGATGAAAGTGGGGGAGGCACCAAGAGAGAACATCAGGAAGAGGAGGGAAAGGATAAGAGTGTGGAAGACACCCAGAGAGAACATCAGGATGAGGAAATAAAGGATGAAAGTGGGGGAGGCACCCAGAGAGAACATCAGGAAGAGGAGAGACAGTATGAGAGTGGGGGAGACACCCAGAGAGAACATCAGGAAGATGAGAGTGAGAGAAACACCCAGAGAGAACATCAGGTAGAGGAGAGACAGTATGAGAATGGGGGAGACACCCAGAAAGAACATCAGGAAGAGGGGAGACAGAATGAGAGGGGGGGAGACATGCCGAGATGTTGCCAGGAAGAGAACACATGTCTGTCAGAGAGACAGCTGGAGAATGGGGGGTATGCCAAGAGAGACCACCAGCGACAGGAGACATATCCAGAGGGAGATACAGAGTGTGAGAAAGACAGGCAGGAGACTATAATGTATATATCAGAAAGACAGAGTGAGGGTATGAGAGACAGCAGAAGAGATGCTCTGGAGCAAGAGATATGTCCAGAAGGCAAGAAACAGATAAAAACAGACCTCCTGGATTATTTGAAAAACCCTAAGACACAAGAAACAGAACAACCACCTGACAGTCAGAGAGTATCTCTGGAAAATTGGTCATGTCTAGCAGAGAGACAGGCAGATGCTGTGAGAATGATTAATGAAGAAGAGACGTGTCCAGAGGGAGCAGCTGAGAGTGAGAGAGACAGCCAGAGGGAGTACCTGGCAGAAAGGGCATATCTAACAGAGAAACAGGCTGAATATGCTAGAGACTCCAAAGAACAAGAGACAAGTTCAGTGGAACAAGCTCAGAGTGAAAGAGACTGTGTGAGGATATGTCCAGAGACAGCTCTGAGACCTCAGGAGACAGAGAGTGTGGTGGAGCAGAGAAATACAAAGACCCCCAAAGGTGAAGAACAGCTTGGGAAGGAGATCATTTGTCATTTTCAAGAGGCTGCAACCAGCTCTGGAGGGTGGGACCAGCCAAACACTTTCATTAAGGAGACCTCTGTATTATGGGTGAGGGGGAAAGAAGAGGGTGGGCTGAAGGCAGCTGGCAGGGCAGGGCTGGAATACCCTTCTCTTTTCCGTGATACTCACTGTGTTGCAAGGTTTGAGGAGCCTTGCTCAGGATTCAGTAGGGGAGGAGAGGAGGGAACCCCAGCACCTATTTCTAAGAGGGAGTTGGTCGGTGATGAGGGGCACAGTGATGGCACCATGTCCCCTGTGTTCTTGCAAGAAGAAGGGAGCAACACGGACCTGCAACACTGGAGGGAGAGTGGGGAGGAAGCCTCCGGCTGTGAGAGAGCAGCCTCTGAGGTCAATGGGTGGGGGGTAGTCAGGGAGGAGGTGGAGAGTATGGTGCAGTGGATGGTGCAGGAGGCAGTACACAGATTGACCTGCTACGTCCAGGACACCCAGGAATCACATAACACAGGATAACTCGCACTGCGCTCAACTGCTGGCTGTCATAGGATGCACCTATCGGGCGCTTGTATGTCTGACGCACTTATTACATTATAACTCCCTCTATAATTGTGGCTATTTTGTAACGCACTATGTACGTTATTGGCACTGTAGAAATAAAAAATATACATAAATACAATAGACTGAAAATCCCTTCTCCGGTTGCTTGATATATATATATATATATATATATATATATATATATATATATATATATATATATATATATATTTACACACTGTATATAAAAATAGAAATGTCCACGGCACTCCAGAATTAGAAAAATATGAAGATACATTTATTTAACACGTCATGAGATACAAACAATAAAATCTGAGCTACGTATCGAGCCAAAAAACAACCCTTTCTCAAGCTCCTGCAGCTTTGTATTGTTTTGATTTGGAGAGGACCTATTCTACAGCTAAGTTTCTATTCTTATTCTATTTATCTCCATGAGGGATTTCACCAAATGTTATATATATATATATATATATATATATATATATATATATATATACATACACACACACAGTATATATAACATTTTGGACACATTTTGCTACAACAGATTTCTGTGTATTAAGTTCATAGTTTTTTGTTAATATACAGGGACCTGAGACCCTAGCAGATAGATATAGATTTAGTAGTGAAGAAAAGTGCAGCGCACAAATTGATTTAGGTTATTAGAATTAGATCAAACAGTGGAAAGTAATATAAAGTGAAAGTGGTGGTGAAAAAAATTTGATTGAACTTCAAGTGATAAGTGTTCCAAAAAGTTATTAAATAAAATAACGTGACCCTATGTGAGAGATTTAGTAGAATCGGCTGCTATCCACAGGAGTTGGATCAGCATCTCATCATCTACCGAGATAAGAGGTCATCCCAGAGAAGCTCCGTAGCCGTTGGATCCGAAGGCCGGTGACACCGTTCCCTGTGGTAGATGCGAATCAACTGTGGTAAACCCATGCCAGTTGTTGCATGACATACTCAAAATAACTGATTTTTTTTGTACGTGCATTACTTATCCTTGATGTCTTCACCCAATATATATTTTTATACTACACAATGAGTTGTGCGCTTGTCCCCTTTTTTTCCTTCTGCAAATATAGATTTAGATAAGATATAGATTTTATTTGCATATTTCTTGGGTGGTGGAAGTGGATAGATATTGCAATCTAGTAAGGGGTAAATATTAACTCATTGAAAGAACCTTGTGCAGGAAAAAGGTGAGTAAGCTGGAGTAGCCTTGTGTATTAATGCTGGTTTCATATATAATTCACATGCTCACGTATGTTGTACGTGTGATGGTATATTGGGACAGATTGAGGGGAGATATTGTTAATTTGAGGGACATTTGCTGAAGGTGAAAAGTGGGCCCGCTAGGTCATGTGCTCACACAGGTGTGCCGTACGTGGAAAAAAAAAAAATATATATATATATATATATTTTGTGGGGAAAAAAATATATATATATATATGAGTAACAACACAAAATGGTCACGCTAACACTGGAAATAAAAAAAAGCGTCAAGAAAACCAGGCACAAAATACAAATCTTAAAGATATATAAATAAATCTATAATATAATGCCTGGCGGTGCTAAAGGAAATAGAAATATAAAGACACAACAGAAAACAGAATCCTTATTGAAGCACTCAAAAATAATCGCAAATACACAATGTATGAAAATAATCAAATAATTGGTTTTAATTTAACACATTAAATACACAAACAATTTAAAAAAACATAAGAGAGAACACACTGAAAAAAAAGCCAAAATAAAGGGAACTGGCTATTGGCTGTAGATGACTAGTATATACAGTTAGGTCCGGAAATAATTGGACACTGACCCAATTTTCATAATTTTGACTCTGTACGTCACCACAATGGATTTGAAATGAAACAACCGAGATGCAATAGAAGTGCAGACTTTAATTCAAGGGGTTGAACAAAAATAGCGTATGAAACATTTAGGAATTGCAACCATTTTCATACACAGTCCCCTTATTTCAGGGGCTCAAATGTAATTGGACAAATGAACACAATCATAAATACATTTTTAATTTTTAATACTTTGTTGAGAATCCTTTGCCGCAATGACTGCTTGAAGTCTGGAACGCATGGACATCACCAAACATAGAGTTTCCTCCTTTGTGATGCTTTGCCAGACCTTTACGGCAGCTGTCTTCAGTTGTTGTTTGTTCGTGGGTCTTTCTGCCTTAAGTTTTGTCTTCAGCACGTGAAATGCATGCTCGATTGGGTTGAGATCAGGTGATTGACTCGGCCATTGCAGAATATTCCACTTCTTTGCCTTAAAAAACTCCTGGGTTGCTTTCGCAGTATGTTTTGGGTCATTGTCCATCTGTAAAGTGAAGCGCCGTCTAATCAACTTCGCTGAATTTGGCTGAATCTGAGCAGACAATATATCCCTATACACTTCAGAATTCATCTGGCTGCTTCTGTCTTCTGTCACATCATCAATAAACACTAGTGACCCAGTGCCATTGGAAGCCATGCATGCCCATGCCATCACACTGCCTCCACTGTGTTTTACAGATGATGTGGTAAGCTTCGGATCATGAGCCGTTTCAAGCCTTCTCCATACTTTTTTCTTCCCATCATTCTGGTACAGGTTGATCTTAGTTTCATCTGTCCAAAGAATGCTGTTCCAAAACTGGGCTGGCTTTTTTAGATATTGTTTGGCAAAGTCTAATCTGGCCTTTCTATTATTGAGGTTTATGAATGGTTTGCACCTTGTGGTGAACCCTCTGTATTTGCTCTCGTGAAGTCTTCTCTTTATGGTAAACTTGGATAATGATAAGCCTACCTCCTGGAGAGTGTTCTTCACTTGGCTGGATGTTGTAAAGGGGTTTTTCTTTAAAATGGAAAGGATCCTACAATCATCCACCACTGTTGTCTTCCGTGGACATCCAGGCCTTTTTGTGTTGCAGAGCCCACAGTGTGTTCTTTTTTTCTCAGAATGTACCAAACTGTTGATTTGCCCACTCCTAATGTTCCTGCTATCTCTCTGATGGATTTTCTTTTTTTTTTTGCAGCCTAAGGATGCCCTGTTTCACTTGCATTGAGAGCTCCTTTGACCGCAAGTTGTGGGTTCACAGCAACAGCTTCCAAATGCGAATGCCACAACTGGAATCAACTCCAGACCTTTTACCTGCTTAATTGATGCTGAAATAACGAAGGAATAGCCCACACCTGTCCATGAAACAGTTTTTGAGTCAATTGTCCAATTACTTTTGGTCCCTTGACAAAGAGGGGGCTACATATTAAAGAGATGTAATTCCTAAACCCTTCCTCCAATTTGGATGTGAATACCCTCAAATTAAAGCTGATAGACTGCACTTTAAACCCATATTCATTATTTAACTGTAACTTGAATTTATTTTGGTACACAGCCGAAATAACAAAACTTGTATCAGTGTCCAATTATTTCCGGACCTAACTGTAGTTTGCAAATACTCACAAAAATAATAAAGAAAATAAGGCAAAAGAAAATGCCCCTAGCTGACTAAATACATTAAATGATAAACCCACAAAAGGCTACACTAAGCAAAGCAAACAAAATAAGTTTAACCCTTCCAAAATAAACAAATCCATAATAATGCTATGACCAAAATCAAAAGTCTAATAACACTAAAACTAAATAAGCTTATCCACACATATACTGTAACAAATAATAATGTGCGGGGGAGATACATTATTATTTTTTATATGCAACGCTGCATGTCATCAGAGCATCGCGGGAGGTGGAGCTTAGATGCCAGGTGACTCTGTATGAGAGGGAGCGGGAAAAGGTCCAGAAACTGGAGCAAGAGCTGGAGAGGCAGAGAGGCTGTTCCATCCCCACGAGTCAGTACGCCAAGGAGAAAGAGGCCTGGAAAACAGAAGAAACGGCGATCCTAGCGACAAAACCTGCAGGGCTCCGCGGTATGATGGAGGATACGTTGAGGCAAACTCAGTGCGACCACATTGAAGAGATGGAGGCCCTAGGAGGAGAATTGCAAGATGTTTTCAAGGCAGCAGTTTCCGCTGAAGCACTAAATTTGCTGCAGGCCAGAAATGGAAAAAAGGAAACAGATTTAAATCTTGCTCTGAATCTCCTGGCAGATGTGGAATCGCGACTCAATCCCAAAGAAACGGAACTAGCAGCTGCACTGAGTGGAAAAAGAAGTGCAGGATAGCTTCATTTTTGGTCGCCCAAAATTGACCCGGCAACCACCCACGACGCTGCTCTGATGGGAACCCCCAGCTCACCTGCTCCAGCACCCATCCCTGACACTGCTCTACTGGGAACCCCCAGCTCACCTGCTCCAGCACCCATCCCCGATGCTGCTCTGCTGGGAACCCCCAGCTCAACTGCTCCAGCACCCATCACTGATGCTGCTCTGCTGGGAACCCCCAGCTCATCTGCTCCAGCACTCATCCACGCAGATTTCAACAGCACTCCTCGCACCAAATCCCGCTCGTTCACCCGCATGCTGAATGGTTTAAGTTCTGTCGAAATCCATGACAACTCAACGATGCAAAAGAGTGATCTTCTTTTGGAGACCATGTTGAATATGGATAGGCGTATGGATAAGATGGAGAGGGACATCGCAGGGATCTATTCTTTGCTTGGAGTCCCTGCCCCTGTATGTCCAACGCAGGAGCAGGAGGGTGGCCTGGAGGCGCCTTATTCTACCTTCACGGTTCCAACACCAAGCACACAACAGGACCCCCCTCGCTCACCCCCTCCACCTGCAGAATACATGCATGCCCTTCTGGTGGAGGAGATAACACCGGTAAGGCCACGACAAGGGCCGACAACCCCGGTAATGCCACGACAAGAGATGACAACCCCGGTAAGGCCACGACAGGAAGAAAGCATCCTCCCAGACCACCTACCCTCGCCCACTGCCAGAAGCACACCCGCTCCAGCACCCAGGATTGTTACACTCCCAGACATCATCTTGAGAGAACTGCCTAAGCACGTCCGGGAGAAACACAAGATCGGAAGTGCTGGTCTAGCCCAGAAATATGCCCTGTTCATCTTTAAACACCACGTCAGTTTTGAGATGTACAGCGAGTGGACCCACAATGTAAATTATGAAGGGAATAAAACCAAGAAGGCTCTGCCGGAAAATTTAAGGGACACAATTTTTTAAGAAGTGCAGCGTTATTTTATTGTTAACACTCATGTTATGAGAACCGTGAGAGACACCATCAATGGCTTTTTGACGCATACAAGGGCTGTTCCCTGGAAGGCCAGCCAATTTCTGAATGACTTTTCTGTTTGATTGTAGTATACTGTAGTTCAAAATGTATAGAAAAATGTTTTTAACAAAAAAAAAAACTATGTCATAACATCCAATCAGGGGAATTGAGTGCCCATAACTGGGTTTACTTGTTTTGTTGTAGTTCCTTGTATACCCCTCTACCCAGCGGAGCACCTTCCCCTGCCCTCCCTCGTAGTTTGTGAGCTCTCAAAACAAGTGGTGCCTAACGCACGTTACACAAAAGCTAAGAAAGCACAGGTTCTATTTGTCACTTAGTTTAGTTCCACCAGGTGAACATGGACAGACGGTCAGGATGGTACCAGTCATGGGACTGTCCCTGGATTGTTGCCCGGTGTGAGGGATATGGACTTACTACTGACGGTCTGTCAAAAACAGTGCTTGAGGAGGATCTCGAGAAGTATGAAGCCAGCATTGCTTCACCTGAGGTGGTTCAACCTCAACTGCAGTTGCAGTGTCCACTAGTCGACCCATGGTGCCAGAGGTCATTCCAGCCCTGGTGGTAGTGGAGGATCAAGGGGAGGAAGGTGGTGGGATCAATATGGACATGGACATTGTTGGTGGGCAGGAGGCAATGTAGACCCAGTAGCTAACAGTCTCCCTACGCTTGGAATCGCCACGCTTCTCGCCTCTTGGCGGAGGGGGCCACATTTGAGCAGAAGCTCCAACTACTTGCAGCTTCACAAGGTGTTCAGTCCCCATGTCCAAACCAGATACTTTGTGAGCAACCCGTTCCTCGAGTGGATCATCACAGCTTTAGCAAATTCGTGGATGGCACAGACAAAATTGATGGGTACCTGAAGATTTTTGAAACGATGTGTCTTTGGTTCCGGGTGCCCGAACACGGGACTGGGGTTTGTGTTTGTCGCCGCTATTGTCCGGAGCTGCCCTGGAGACCCTCCAAGCCATTCCGGCCATGGACAGTAACAACTATTGGCGCGTTAAAGCTTTGTTGTTAACACGGTATGCCCTCAAACTGGAGGCATACTGTGGCATGTTTAGGATGGAGCAGAAGCGCCACCGGGAATCCTACATGCGGTTTGCCTCACACATGATATTGCATGGGACTCAGTGGGTGGAGGGATGTGATGCCACCAAGTATCACAGTTTGCTGGACTTAATGTTCAAGGAACATTTTTTGCAGCAGTTTTTTAAGAGACTGGGTCTTTGACCGCAAACCAAAGACTTGCCTGGATGCTGCTAACATGGCTGATGAGTTCATCACCAGCCTGTCCTGCAAGAAGGGGTCTGCCCCAGAAGGAGGCACTCCAGCTCGGGGGCGACCAAGAGCACTCCACAGTGGAAAAATAAAATAGCTGCCGAAGGAGGTGCACCCAAGCCTGAGAAGTTTAAAAATAAGAGGAGGTGCTATCAATGCAACAAGACTGGTCATTTAAATCCAGATTGTCCGGACCAGTCAAGGTCTGGAGAACCCCATCAGGGGCAACGTTCTCAAGCTGTGAGGCCAGTCGCCAGCGTGCAAGTGGCACACACAGGAGCAGAATGCAGCCGTCCAACCAGCCCAGCGAGGAACTTCGACGGAAGAATCTACACCTGCAGCCAGCGGAACAGCAGTGGAGATGGGGGGACGTCAGATTGCACCGGTCAGGTTGCAATCCAACAATGTCCAGCAAAAGCATTTGCGGCAAGTAACCATCGGGGATCGCCGAGCAGCCGGCTTGCTAAACTCCGGGGCCACTGTTACTCTGGTCTGACCTGATATGGTGAGATCAGAGGATCTGCTCCTGGGAACAGGGATGCAGGTGACTATGCCAGATGGAGGACCGCAGTCCATTCAAGTTGCCCGGGTATTCCTGGATAGGGGTGCTAGGCGTGGCATGAGGAAGGTGGGGGTTTTGCCCGGGTTGTATACTGAGGTGCTACTCGGTAAAGACCTGGGGCATCTTACATGTGTATTTATGGCAGAATTGGCTCCGGCTGCAGCAATTAGCAGGAGCCAGAGCAGGGCACTTACCCATGAGGATTTCGCTGCCCCCTGCATTTGAGACCAAGGGCTCCAGGAGTCTCCAAGGAGACCAGGCAGGTAAGCTAGACTGAGTCATGACAGTGTGCTGACTTACCTCCCCCTTTACCTGTTCCCTAGCACCTGACTTAGAGACTAAGGGTGGATGGACAGAATTAGGGACATAGTTTAGGGAAGCGGTGCGGTCTGATCCCAGCTTGGAGAGCATGAGAATCCGAGCGTCCCTCGGACAGTGGGTCAGAACGGTTCTTATGGCATTGCGTGCTCTTGTATAGAGAACAGGGTTCTACCGCTCTAGATAGAGTATGGACTGGTAGACGACAGTTTGTGGTACCGGGGGAGTATAGGCAGCAATTATTTCAGGTAGCTCACTCCATACCACTAGCGGGGCATCAGGGGGTCACACAGACAAAAGCCCGGCTGTTGCAGCGTTACTATTGGCTGGGAGCATCAGTGGCAGTGGCAGAGTTCTGCTGGTCCTGTGATGCCTGCCAGCGAGTAGGTGAGGGGTGATCGTGTGAAGGCACCCCTGAACCCACTACCGGTAATAAGGAAACCCTTCCAGAGAGTAGCTATGGATATAGTGGGAACTCTCATGATCCCCAGTTGGCCTGGCAAGCATTACATTCTCACGGTGGTGGATTTTGCCACCAGGTATCCTGAGGCTGTAACACTAGCCACCATCGACGAGAGGGCAGTAGCCAAAGCATTAATAGTCATTTTCACTAGATTAGGTTTCCCAAGTGAGATTCTGACTGATCAAGGGTAGCAATTCATGAGTGAATTGCTACAGTGTCTCTCGGATTCGTACGTGGTGAAGCACCAGCGCACAACCCCTTACCACCCCCAGACAAATGGTTTATCTGAGAGGTTCAATGGGACCCTGAAGCAGATGCTTTGAACTTTTATAGAGGCTGAAGGGAAAGATTGGGAGATTCATTTGCATCATTTGCTGTTTGCTGTTACCGAGAGGTACCACAAGAATCCACTGGGTTCTCTCCTTTCGAGCTCCTATATGGTCGCAGGGTCCGGGCACCTGGTTTATTCCGCGAAGGATGGGAAGGGGAGACTACCAATACTGATGCTTCTGTGCTTCAGTATGTGGTGGAGCTCAGGGATCGGTTGGAAATGCTTATGGGGTTGGCACAGGCTAACCTCAGGAAGGCTCAGACCAAGCAGAAGACTTGGCACGATCGGAATGCCCGTAGCAGAGAATTCATTCCTGGGCATCAAGTGCTTGTTCTGAAGCCCACTCATCAGAGCAAATTAATGGCTGCCTGATCTGGACCGTACACAGTACTCAGGAGGATGAATGAGTGCAACTACGTTGTACAGTTAGATGGAGAGACCGGAAGAAATAGGACTTATCATGTAAATATGCTTAAGGAATATTTTAAACAGTGTGGCATCAGTGATGGCTATCTGTAGGCCACCGATGGGGGACCCGGCGAGCAATGCTCTGCCTGACCTCCTAGGGTAATCTAGACATGTGGGCACACTAGAGCAGGTGGAGATAGGGTCCCAGCTCATTGCACAGCAGAGGGTGCAGGCAAAGGCTATGTTAGAGCAGCATAGGGTCCTGTTCACAGTTAAACCGGGCAGGACACATATTACTGACCATCCAGTGGACTCTGGTGATCAGAGACCTCTGCATAAGCATTCCTATTGTGTATATGTGACGGTGAAGGGGTCCCCAGGCCATTAATAAAGGCATTTGGCCCGGCTAGGTGCCCCTGAACCAAGTTGGGAATTGTAGAGTGTCAGCTCTGCAACCCAACCAGGGTAATAATACTGTAAATGTCTGTGAAATGCCTGTGTCTCTTCCCCAGGAATAAGGAGTGGAGATTAATACCCTGTAACAACTGCATAAACCATGAAACAGGGTCCTCGGAGTCATAGTGGGTAAAGGTAGAGTGTCAGCTCTGTAGCCCACAGATGCTGGCAACCCTGTAATTATCTTAGAACAGTCTGTGTGTATCCCGTCAGGTATTAGGGGCACACAAGTATAACTCATGTGACAAGGTTCCCAGTAATATGTATTAATATGTCTAAAATGCGCCCGCTAGGAATAAGGGGCCTCTAGCGCTGTTTAAAGAGTTAATTGGATAAGCGTGTCTGTGGTTTTGTGGTCGAGCCAGGCATTACAACACTGTATCACTGTGTAACCGCAGACAAGCAAGGGAAGCCTTAACCGCAAGTTAAGTTGGTTAAGTGGTCTGTGGTCAGGAAAGGACGCTGGATTGCAACAGTGTATAATGTGGCTTCCCCATTAAATTAAGGTCAATTGGTAAAATACGTCAGCGGTTATCGATTGAGGCCGGGGATTGCAACATTGCATCCCGACCTCAAACCCGCAGACAGAGGAAAATTTTAACCACAAACCACATCATAGCCCTCACCTAATTAAGCAGCTAGCTTTAGATAGGAAGGTCCTAGCTTTCTAATTTTTGGTGTGCCGAGTGCTAGGGAGTAGACATATAATCTAGTATAGTTATAAGAACTGTAACATTTATTTAAAAGCATAAATGAGAAGTAGCTTGGAGTTTAGTACTTTAAAGTTATAGGAACCGGGACATTTATATATCAGTCAGACAGGACAGCGGATACATTAAGCATTCACCATTGTCATTTATGGTCAGGGATGAGTCATGTATAATGTCAGTCAGGACTTCTGAGACCCCCTGTGGAGCTGGCTCCAGAGTGTCTGCAAAAGTCTGTGGCTTCAAAAGACACGACCTGGGTAAAGTGCTAAATGTCAGGAAATGTATGTAAACAGTTTGCCTAGCAGATGTCCGGGCATCCTGGAGAAAGGTAGACTTTCTGCCGCCGTGCAAGGGGGCTTGGTCAGGTATGCTAAGCGGGTTAAGTGTGAAGTTAGCGCATGACCCTTAGCATGCCGTGAAGCCCTTTGCTCGGTTGCAGGAACTACTGGCAAACTTGGCATTGGGTGGGAATTTGCTTCCCACGCCAAGATTGGCTGTGTATTACCCAGATAGACTTGGGATGGTGTTATAAGCCTGTGCAGGCTATCGGGTGTGTGTTCTACATCATTCATCTGTGTGTCATCGAAAAGGACAGCGTGCGGTACAAAGATGTTTCATCGCAACCAAGGATTGTACCCCGCTGTAAAAGTTCGTTAGAACTAAGGACTTGGAAACGAATTCTGCAAGCGCAGAACAAAGATACTTCTTTCGGCGGAGAAACAGGGGCTGCAAGTGGCGCCCCTAGCCAAAGACGGTTTCGAGTCTCTTGTTCACGTATTAACCCCGCTCCTGGGAATTAATACCTAGAGACTGCAATTATTTCGTTTTACCTCATTCCCAAAAGTGTTATTTCGTGTTATCTTGTAAATCAAGCTGTGTGTTTCTCGTGTGAATAAATACAATTTATTTTATCTCACGTTTTGTCAATCAAAGGATCCAGGTATATTACCTTCGTAAGGTAAGCACTGGTCTCTTGTGACAGGCTTATTTACTGGTGGCAGAGGTGGGATCTGATTGACCCTATGATATAGTATCTTGCAGGGTACTGTAGCATAGAGCGAAGGTTCTCGGTTAAGAGCTCCCAAAGTGTGTGACAGCACACACATGATTTGCAAGAGAAGCGAAAAACACAGTTCCCCTTTGCGCCCTCTCTTGTTGCTTGTGGGTGAATCTTGGACAGACGAGCGGGACGGTTCCGGTACTGGGATCGTGCCAGGCTTGTTGCCCGTTGTGAAGAGTACAGGTTACCGACGGCTGGTCGGGCAAAGACACAGCTAGAAGAGGAATTGGAGAAGCATGAAGCAAGCCTTTCAGCACTTTGAAACACGGCTCCTGTGACTGCAGCCGCAGTAGATTCCCTCCAGCACAGGGTGGGCAAGATGATGCCACCCCAGGAGGAAGATGAACAAGGGGAGGGAGTGGGTGCTCACCGGGATATTGGTGAAAGATGGGTTTGGGGGTTGCGGGGGACATTATTGTGCCAGCAGTGCCAGTTGTTCCTGTACTTGAGGAGACCCCTAATTCTGGACTAACAGCACTCCTTGACTCATGGGGGGCAAACGCTACAGCTGATGAGCAGATTCGCATGCTGGCAGCGGTTCACCGACTAGTGACCCCTCCTGCGCCCCTAGTGAACGGAGAACAGCCTGTGCCCCAGGTAAACCATCACAGCTTCAATAAGTTTGTCTGTGGCATGGACAAGATTGATGGCTTTTTATCAGACATTGAGACGCAGGTTCTGAGTATCTCAATGGGACTGGGTGCTGTGGTTACAACCCTTGCTGTCGGGCAAGGCAAAGGAAACCCTGCAGTCCACACCACTAGCAGACCGGGATGACTATGAGCACCTCAAGGCATTACTGCTGTTGCGGTATACCCTCGCCCCAGAAGCGTACAGAGGCAAGTTCAGGATGGAGGAACGCCATCCTCAGGAGTCATATGTGAACTATGGTGCCCGCATGGCATGCCAGGGTACTAAGTGGGTGGAGGGTTGTGGTGCCACAAAGTACCACATGCTGCTGGACTTGATATTCCAAGAGCAGTTACTACAGCAGTGCCCCTCGGACGTGAGGGCATGGGTCTTTGACAAAAAACCTAAGACCCATGAAGAGGCTGCCCGGCTGGCAGATGAATACCTGTGCAGTCGTGCCCTGAGAGAGGGAAAAGGTGGTTCCAGATGACCGGCTGTGCCAGCCCGGTGATCCCAGCAGACTCCTCAGGGGGGTACAGAAGCCTGCAGCAGCACCTAGCAGTTCTAAGCCTTCGGAACTCAGGCATGCGAAAAGGTGCTACCAGTGTCCGTGTGCGACTGGCACACACGGAGGAACCAAGGCCAGACGAGGATTCAGCCCACAGAGGGACGTCCCCAGAGAGATCTGCCCTTGCTTTCCAGGGACCAGCAGCAGAGATGGAGGGACATCAAGTTGCATCGGTCAGGATGCAGACCAGTGATGTCCGGCAGAAGCATCTGCGGAGGGTGACCATCGGGAACCGGCAAGCAGATGGCTTGTTGGATTCCGGTGCCACCATTACCCAGGTCAGACCGGACATGGTCCGACCAGGGGATTTGCTCCCGGGCACCGGGATGCGTGTGACCATGCCAGATGGATTGGGGTGCCGGTCTTGGCATGAGGGAGGTGGGGGTATTGCCTGGGTTAGATGCCGCAGTTTTGCTCGGGGAGGAGATGGGGGGGAGAGAGAGAGGGGGGGAGAGAGAGAGGGGTAGGGAGAGAGAGGGGGGTGAGAGAGAGAGGGGGGAGAGAGAGGGGGGAGAGATAGAGGGGGGGGGAGTGTCATGAGAGAGGGGATTTGGCCCGGGATTAAAGGGGTTACACCCCATTTGGCCACCCCCTACTCTCACCTGGGAAGCAAGGGGTTAACTGGACTGGGGTCCAGTAATGTGTTTTTGCCTTGCTTCAGCCATCCAACTGTTTATTCCCTGTATAAATGTATTGTCTCATTCTAGTGATTGCACCAACACATACACTAGGGTTGATGCGGGAGGGAAGGGGTTAATGTTAATTTAGTGATTATAGCCCTTTGTTCCCTTTTCCCGCCTTTTCAGGCTCCATTTTGCAGCCTTCCATAGGTCGCCATTGAGACTCCATGCATTCTAATGGCAGAAGTAGCGGTTTTGGACCTGTTTTCCAGCGACGACCAGCAGGTGGCGTCCGAGAGGAGGAGCGGCGGTTTCCCATTGTAAGTCAATGGGGCCATTGACTTCAATGGAGATTCCTCGACGCCGGCCTCGAGGAAAAGGTTGGCAGCCATCCAAACCGCAGACCGCAATAGTGGATACAATGTCTTTGAAAAGAGTTTAATCACTTCGGTCAAGTTCAATGACAATTGGCGTGGGAATCTTAGGTTCTAGGGCACCTGGGAATAAAATTCTGGTTGCACCTAGCCCCTAGGAACCCCCACACACGACCCCCACTGGGTCCAAGAATGAGAGACCCCCGTAAGGGGTCGAGCGGAGAAGGAGGGTCGCGCCATTGACTTTAAAGGCGGAGCGGAGGTCCCATTGAATCCAATGGCGGCATGCGCCCATGCATTGTCTATGGCGGCGCCGGCCATTGATTTCATTGGGGAAAAGCCGCGTGGCGTAAAAACGGCAAAGTGTGAAATGGTGAAAAATGTAAGTCCATATCTCCGGTTCTGGAATGACCAGAGGGATGGGATTTGGGTGGCATGTAGCCAAGGTTCTGGCTTTAATGCATGGCCATTCCCAGCCCTCTCCGATTAACCAGACGGAGTGTGGGCGATTGTAAAGATTTGTGGTTTTTCCCATAGACTTCAATGGCGGCGGTTTCCCCATTGAAAGTCTATGGCGGGGAACTCCATTGACTGCAACGACGGAGTTGCTCCATTGAAACCCATGGCGGCAGAGCCCGTTGTTTTCAATGGGGAAAGAGTGAAAAGCAAAGATTCATTTTTAGGCCCGGGCCATAGACGTGTGGGGAGAGCGGAGGCGCGCTAACGCTGAGGCTCGCCTGCTTCAGTCAGCGCGATTGCACGGACTTGCAGGCGAGCCAGTGTGCGTGGGGGAGCCGGGGGGAGGTGGTTGGAGGCGAGGCAGTGACGTCACTGGGCCAATCGCCCGCGACGCACTGACGTCAATGTCACGGCGCCGACGTCACGGCGCCGTGACGTTGACGCTGCTGTGCTGTGATTGGAGGTTTTCAGCCGACAGCGCGCTGAAAACCAGCTTGGCGCTCGGCTGAAACCTCCAACTCTTCAGCACGCCTGCGGACACTCGCGTGAGCCCCCTCTCAAGGCATCCTCATTGAGGATGCAGGGGCTCAGCGTGGAGCGTCCGCACGCCTCAGCACGGCTGGTCCATCTATGGACGCAGCCTTAAAGGGACGAATCCTGTATTTTAAAAATGTTTTAAAGTGCATTTATGTATCTCCGGTTCTGGAGGTCGCAGAGAGTTGAAATTTGGCCACTATGTAGAGTCACTGTAGCCATTAATAACTGGCAATTTTCGACCCACTGAGCCCACCAGAACAGAACCTATTAATATGTGAAGATATTAAACTGTATATGGTATTTTGGATCTGCTCTGAAAATGCAGACCCCATCTGCTATGCTAATAGGTCAGGAAGGGCAGCCGGATGGTTTAGCATAAGCCCTCTGATCAAAGGTTAACCGCCCTGATTGTTTACACTAGGGCCAGGAGCAAAGAAGTTGAGTGGTTTGCAAGTGTCCTAGTTCACACTTGCAGGGGAAGAAGAATCTACTTCAAATAGATTTTGCTAGCCAGCTCGGCGCCTAGGGTTAAAGAGATGGGTTTGAGATGGTATAAAAATGAGGCCCAGCCTATGCTCTATGTCTTTGTGATTTTGAAGATTGCTGTATGAACCGCCAGTCCAGATTTGACCGTTTCATCATTCCATCTTAAGTAAGTGTCTATATTTTGTCTGTTATTTGTATATCTTGTGTGTTCACCTTTTTCAAGGAATAAATTATATTTTATCATATCTCAGCTGTGTTCAGTTCAACCCAGGTATTTTTGGTGTAAATTATATCTTGTCATAAAGTTACCGTGACAGGGAGAGAGAGAAGGGGAGAGAGAGAAGGGGGGAGAAAGAGGGGGAAGAGAGAAGGGGAGAGAGAAGGGGAGAGAGAGAAGGGTAGAGAGAGAAGGGGAGAGAGAGAAGGGGAGAGAGAGGGAGGAGAGAGAGGGTGGAGAGAGAGGGCAGGAGAGAGAGGGGGGAGAGAGAGGGGGGGAGAGAGCGAGGGGGGAGAGAGATGGGGGAGAGAGGGTGGGGAGAAAGAGGGAGAGAGGGAGAGAGGGGGGGTCGGGAGAGAGGGGGGGTCGGGAGAGAGGGGGGGCGTCGGAGAGAGGGGGGGTCGGGAGACAAAAGGGGGGGTCGGGAGAGAGAAGGGGGGGTCGGGAGACAGAAAGGTGGGTCGGGACACAAAAGGCGCACGAAAAGTACGAAACTGACATTGAAGCGCACCGCGCTAAATTAGAGAAGGCCTGGGAAGCAACCACACTCGGAATACGCAATGTCGCCGGCGCTGGCAATTATGTACAACAGCTCGATCAGGCAATAACTCAATTAAAGATAGATCACTCATGCTACCAAGAGCTGTCAGAGGCATACGTCACTTACTTAGCCAGGGTTAACACCGGCGAAAGTCTGCAAGAAAGGGACTTACAGCATAATATTGACTTGACCCGTGACAGCCGCGTGCGAACCTCTATCACGGAAGCCGAGAGTTAGAGAAAAGACCTTTTGCTGGAGACCGCATCACAACGCTCCAGCACAGCCAGGCCCTCATCAAGGTCAGCCAAGTCAGTGCAATATAACGCATCCAATGCAAGCGCAAGCGCGACCAAGGCACGAGCCACCGCAGAGGCCGCACGTGCCAGGGTCGAATATGGTCGGAGAGAGGCAGCCGTAAGGGCAGAAAGAGCACGCATAGAAGAGGAGGAGCAGAACACCGCCGCTGTCACCGCCGCTGCCGCTGCCACCGCCGCTGCCAACACCGCCGCCGCTGGCAATGCAGCCGCTGCCGCCACCGCCAATGCCGCTGCGCATAGAAAGGCCAAATTGGACGCGGAACTAGAGGCCCTAAATCAAGAGAGGGAAGCCGCTGCCGCCATAGCCCAAGCTGAAGTCCTAGAAGCAGCTGAGCAATTGGACGGCGGGGAGCAACCGTACAGACGGATAGCCTTAGAGGATCCAGTCCAACGCATTGAAGACTATGTGAGGAGCCTCTTCAGCATAAATACCAGCGCTCCATCTCAACACGACTGGAGTGATACCACAGACACCGAAGACTTGCTAGGTCCACCTGGAGAAGGCGCTGTTCCTTTAAGGGTGCACGCTACCTGGGATAGCCACAGCCGCAACAGTGATTCACACGCCAGCGCGCACACGGATGCACTACAACAGGCTCGCAGCCCAGGTACACCCACACGGGAAAACACAGCCCCTCACACTGACCAGCAGTCATCACGCGTCCATGCCAAGGAAGAGGCGACCGCATAACCCTCACAGCAACTACCTCAGAATGTGACCAACACGCCGATGCCTCAGGCCTGACAGACATGGCCAAGTACATGATCCGGCGCGACATGGTGCAAACAGGATTTACCAACTTTGACGACCGTCCTGAGAACTACCGTATGTGGAAGTTTACGTTCAAGGATGCAATCAAGAGCCTGGACTTCTCAGCAAGGGAAGAGCTCAACCTGCTATCCAAATGGCTGGGAAAAGAATCCAAGGAGGACGCGAAGACACTCGGGACGGCAAACGCGAACCACCCCCAAGTAGATCTCGACCTACTATGGGAAAGGCTAGAAGAATGCTACGGTAGCCCCGAAGCAGTCGAAGATTCGCTCTTCAAGAGAGTCGACAGCTTTCCCAGGATCACAGCTAAAGACTACTCGAAGTTACGAGAGCTCGGAGACCTGCTGCAAGAGCTGGAATTTGTAAGGAAAGACCATTCCTTAACAGGTCTCAACGTCCTAGACTCAGCTCGCGGAGTGAGACCCATCTTGGAGAAGCTACCCTACAACCTCCAAGAAAGATGGATTTTACAAGGCTCCAAATACAAAAGGGAGAAGCAAGTCGCCTTCCCTCCCTTCTCATTCTTCTTGAGCTTCATCCGCAAAGTGGCAAGGTAAGATCCCAGTTTCATCTTGGGTGCACAGACCACACACAGTGCAAGCGACCTGAGGAATGAGAAACCAGTTTCGAGATACGGTAACACTCGAACACCCATCTCGGTCCCCCACTACCCAAACTACTCCCGATCAGTCGGTCGCCGGAGACGAGAAACCAAGGGACCCAAACAGGGAATGTCCCTTACACTAGAAGCCACACCCACTTAACAGATGCTTTGGGTTCAGGATGAAGTCCCTAGAGGAACGCAAGAAGTTACTTGGAGAATTCGGCGTTTACTTCAGGTGCAGGGATTCCACAACCCACCTAGCCGGAGACTGTAAAGAAGACATCAAATGTGTAATGTGCAAAAGTGACAAGCACGTAACATCTCTACATCCAGAGGCGCTGACACTCCACCAACTCAACAACCCATGCTCCATAACGGAGCATGGCGGGGAGGAAGGAGAAGGAGAGCCAACATCTGTCACGTCTCAGTGCACCGAGGTTTGCGGAAAAGGAAGTGACAAAATATCCTGCTCCAAAATATGCCTTGTCACGGTGCACCCCCAGGGACAACCTGAGAGGGCTATCCGGATGTATGCAATCCTCAACGATCAAAGTAACAGATCATTGGCGAAGACGGAATTCTTCAACTTATTCAACTCACAAGACAATGCCTCACCCTACACCCTCAGAACCTGTGCAGGGTCAACTGAGACAACAGGGAGAAGAGCAAGCGGCTATGTCATACGTTCAGTGGGTAACAGAGTGAAGATAGCTCTCCCCACCCTCATCGAGTGCAACTACATGGCTGCAAACAGGAACGAGATTCCCACACCAGACGTGACACGTCATCACCCGCACCTCAGAGGAATAGCCAACTACATCCCGCTGGTAGAACAAGGCGCCATGATCTTGCTGCTGCTCGGTAGTGACATCTTGAGGGTGCACAAAGTCCATAAAAAGCATAACGGACCCCACAAAGCACCATTCGCCCAAAGACTTGACCTAGGATGGGTGATAGTGGGCAACATGTGTACTGATAAAGGAAATGAACCAGACTATGTCAACGCCCGCAGAAAGGTGATAACAGAATGCGGACACACATCTCTCTCCGAACCATGTCTTGGCCATCTCCAAGTGACAGGAAGGCCAAGTGAAGAGAAGAGACAAGGTCATACTCCCGAGACCAACAAAAACATCTTCGCATCAGAGGGTTGTGACAATGGCCTAGGATGCTTAGTAGTCCAGACAACTAAGGATGACAAGGCAATTCCACCGAAGGAAGAAAGTAACCTCCTGAAGGTGACCGACAAAGGGATCTCCCAAAAGAAAATAAACAATCGGATGGTCCTCCTGCGAGCAATGGTTAAAAGTCAAGGAGCTCTTCAAAGACGGACCGGGCAGTTGGGTGACTCCGCTACCACTCCGTTCACCAAAAGGACGCCTCCCGAACAATAGAGAACATGCCAACTCTAGGCTCACTTCGCTCCGCCGCAACCCACAAAGGGAGCCGGAGACCAAGAATCAAATTGTCGTCTTCACGCGGAAGAGATTCCTTAGCGGACACGCAGAGCCAGCGCCTTCACTGAAGGAAGGTAAAAAATGCCGGCACCTCCCATCATCTGGTATCCACCACCGTCAGAAACCCAGCCAGATCTGTGTAACGTTCAGCTCCAATGCTCAGGACCAGGAACCCTCTCCAAACGGCGCCCTACTCACTGGATCAGACTTGACAACCAGTCTTCCAGGGGCGTTGATCCGCTTCTGCAAAGAGCCAAAGGTCATCTCCTTCCACCAAACCCCAGGTGATAGGGTGACAGACTACCACGACTGGCATATCCACGAGGTGATTGTGATGGTAACTTTGTGACAGGCTATTAATAATACACACCAAAAATATAACTGGGTTGAACTGAACGAGGCTTAGATATGATAAAATATAATTTATTCCTTGAAAAAAGGTGAACACACGAGATTATACAAATAACAGACAAAATATAGGCACTTACTTAAAGGTTAGGACAAGAAAACCATCAGGATACAGGATGGGCCATTTCTTCCATAATTCAGGTTCAGATGTGGACATCACGACAATACATGAAGACAATTGAGTAAGGGTTGACTCTGACTTATATACCATATCAGCCCTTTACTCTTAACCCTAGGCGCTGAGCTGGCTAGGAAAATCTCTTTGAAGTAGATTTTAAGTGTGAAGCATGACACTCACAAACCACCCAACTTCCTTTGTTCCTGACCCTAGTATAAACAATCAGGGCAGTTAACTTTTGATCACCGCGCTATGCTAAATCTTCAGGATGCTCTTCCTGCCCTATTAGCATAGCAGATGGAGTCTGCATTTTCAGAGCAGATCCAAAATCCCATATACACTTTAATATCTTCACATATTAATAAGTTCCGTTCTGGTGGGTCCAGTGGGTCGAAATCTGTCAGTTTTTAATGCCTACAGTGACCCTACATATTGGCCAAATTTCAACTCTCTGTGACCTCCCGAACCGGAGATACATAAATGCACTTTAACACATTTTTAAAATACAGGATTCTTCCCTTTAAAAAAATGAATCTCTGCTTTTCACTCGTTCCCCATTGAAAACAACGGGCTCCGCCATCATGGGCTTCAATGGAGCAACTCCGCCGTTGCAGTCAATGGGGTTCCTTGCCATAGGCATTCAATGGGGTAACCGCCGCCATTGAAGCCTATGGGAAAAACCACAAATCTTTACATTCGTCCATACTCCGTCTGGTTGATCGAAGGGGGCTGGGAATGGCCATGCATTAAAGCCGGAACCTTGGCTACATGCCACCCAAATCCCATCCCTCTGGTCATTTCAGAACCGGAGATATGGACTTACATTTTTCAGCATTTCACACTTAGTCGTTTTTACGCCACGCGGCTTTTCCCCATTGGAATCAATGGCCGGCGTCGCCATTTACAATGCATGGCGCACGCTGCCATTAGATTCAATGGGACCTCCGCTCCGCCATTGAAGTCAATGGCGCGACCCTCCTTCTCCGCTCGACCCCTTACGGGGGTCTCTCATTCCTGGACCCGGTGTGGATTGTGTGTGGGGGTTCCTAGGAGCTAGGGGCAAAAAGAACTTTATTCCCAGGGGCCCTAGAACCTAAGATTCCCACGCCAATTGTCTTTGAACTTGACCGAAGTGATTAAACTCTTTTCAAAGACATTGTATCCGCTTTTGCGGTCTGCGGTTTGGATGGCTGCCAACCTGTTCCTCGTGGCCGGCGTTAAGGAATCTCCATTGAAATCAATGAGCCCATTGACTTTAAATTTGGAATCCACCGCTCCTCCTCTCGGACGCCACCTGCGGGTCGTCGCTGGAAAACAGGTCCAAAACCGCTACTTCTGCCATTAGAACGCATGGAGGCTCAATGGCGACCTATGGAAGGCTGCAAAATGGAGTCTGAAAAGGCGAGGAAAGGGAACAACGGGCTATAATCACTAAATTAACATTAACCCCTTCCCTCCCGCATCAACCCTAGTGTATGTGTGAGTGCAAATACCAGGATCAGACACTACATTTATACAGGGGAATAAACATTTGGATACTGAAGCAAGGTAAAAAACACATTACTGGACCTCAGTCCAGTTAACCCCTTGCTTCCCAGGTGAGAGTAGAGGGGGGCCAAATGGGGTGTAACCCCTTTAATCCCGGGCCAAATCCCCTCTCTCTTGACAGTGATGCACTCTGTAGAGAAAACTACAGAGACAAAGGACTGTTCTCTCACAAAGTTAAAAGAAAACAGTGCAAGAGACCTTTACACAAAGACATTGTGATGCAACCAGTTAACCTGGGGCTGTGCATCCACCTGGCCTCCCTTACCAGAAGGTTTTGGCCAAAGGACTTTGATGCCAGTGGTACCAGCCGGTATCACCTCGCTATGTGGACATGGATCTTTGCATTGTTATGTTATGTTTGCATTGCACATATGTTCCACATATTCTGTTATATAGTGGTATCTCCAGATACCAGACTGGGAGTGTCATGAAACAGACATACCCATTTCTGCCTTCTCTGTTTCACCCCCTTTCCTTGGCAGTTCTGCCTGCTAGCTGTATTTGGATGTTACTTTCCTAGCAGGTTCACTCCCAGTGCAGATGGAATGGATACATTATGTTGTCTTTTTTCCTTCCTGTCTGTCACACCCCTGGTTGCCCTGGCAACATCTCCAGTCCTCCAAGTTAATGGGCTTTCCCATTCCCCCCTGTCCCTACTGACAATCCCTGTGTCACAAGCAGTACCCACTGTCTTTTACTTCCTGACATTGGCAGAGTGAGTACATTTATGTTACACCCCTATGGCAAGGCCAATTCTTTTCACCTGCCCTTAACTACAAAGCATCCACAGAGATACACCTTTCCAACACTAACATCTTATCCACAAGTGCCTGTTTTTATTGCTGCTTTCCTAAATAAAGTGAAGAAAATATACAGGACTTGTTGTGCTTTGGAAAGAGGGCTGAGTTGAAGCTAGCTGGGTTCATTCATACATACCCTAGATATGACCCTGGATCCAGAATAGAGAGAGAAAATGGAGACAGACACAGAGACACACAGACAGCCCTGATCAAGCCAATGAAACGCCCCCCCTCCCGTAATAGCCACGCCCCCGCTCTTGCTCAAGGACAGCGATCGCTCTCCAAGCATGAGCGCGGTCAGCGGCACAGGGGACTCAGCTTTATCTTGGGTCATGTGGTTCGGTGCCAATATGAAGCTCCCTCCTCCTGTCAGCCAGAAGTTGAACACTATTTCCAGTGCCGACAGGAGCAGGGAGAGGAAGGATCACAGTCAACCGGTGGCTGTTGCTGAGCTGGGGAGCCACCTTATTACTGGTATGTGGGGTGCCACCGCACCTGGGACAATTGTTCCAGCTCTCCCCCAGCCGCATAAGATAGATATCATGTTGGTATGCAACAGGCAGTGTGTAAAATATATAATATACACGTTGGCACAATGCAGCCTACTTATTGATATATTACTACACAAAGGTCAGAAAGTATAGAACTTTCACAATCGTATAACCAACTATCGTACCCAAAAAAAAGCACACTATACCCTCTATTTCTTCCACCAACTAACAATAACATGCTAGGGATGTGCTCCTTTTACACTGTGTAGGAGGTGACCTAACTGCATTCCCCTCTGGATTGGGGTGAGTGCAGAGACGTTTGGCAAAGGACATGCGCATTGAAGAAAAGGGAAAGTGTGGGCAGACGGATACGCCTGCGCAATAGGTAGTAACAGTCTGACTATGCGTAGAGCACAATGAAGCTGTGGGAGAGCGGTAAGCATGCGCAGTAAGTGAAGTAAAGCGTGATGGGCAGTAGGCGTGCGCATTAAGCACACTGAAGTCGTGAAATGGAAAAACGCATGCGCAGTTACAGGAAGGCGTGGTCATTGCTTTTACGCATGCGCTGTTGATAATGGTGAGTAAAGTAAAGGTGTGGGCAGGGCGCCGCGCATGCGCGGTGGTCGTCGGTGTGGTCCTACTGCCCGCGCCCTTCCGATTCCGGGATCCGGAGACAGAAAGACCGACAGAGCCAGCCCGGGACCAGGACCTAAACCAGCTGTGAGTGTGAAGACAACAGGGCTTGTTACTAGGAGAGAAATATGGGCCTGGGAGTATCTTTGTTGTGGAAATGTCAGTGTGGGGAACCTTAAGACCTCTGGGGAGGAGGGAGGGGGGGTATGTATGTACCTGGTGATATATTTTGGGGTTGGGGCATTATTTTGTCTATGGAGGGGCAACACTTGTTACTGGGACATTAGGAGATAATTAGCTGTCTTATCACAGGACCCCAGTGAGCAAGGGTTGCCAGACCAGCTCAGGTGCTTAGTGTCACGCGTTAGTGGCTAATGAATGCCTCTTAACTTGACACAGACTAACACACCTTTGTAATGTATGCCAGAGTGCCCGGGCCCAAGAGGAGGGCGCAAGAGGGGCGATGGCGTGAGAGTCCCCTGTGCGGGGGCAAGAGGGGTGATGTGAGAGTCCCCTGTGCGGGGGCAAGAGGGGTGATGTGAGAGTCCCCTGTGCGGGGGCAAGAGGGGTGATGTGAGAGTCCCCTGTGCGGGGGCAAGAGGGGTGATGTGAGAGTCCCCTGTGCGGGGGCAAGAGGGGTGATGTGAGAGTCCCCTGTGCCAGGGCAAGAGGGGTGATGTGAGAGTCCCCTGTGCCAGGGCAAGAGGGGTGCTAAAGACCTGTGCTGGGGCAAGAGGGGCGCTGGAGCCCTTGTGCCCCCTGCACCGAGGCAAGTGTGGGAGAGTGCCCTGTGGGGGGGGCATGTGGGGGAGAGTGCACAAGAGTACCCTTCGCCGGGGAGAGGGAGTGCATGAGGGTGCCCTGTGCCGGAACAAGTGGGGGAAGGGGAGTGCATGTGATTGCCCGGTGCAGGGACAAGTGGGGGAGAGTGCACGAGGGTGCCCTGCGCCAGGGCGAGTGGGGGAGAGTGCACGAGGGTGCCCTGCGCCAGGGCGAGTGGGGGAGGGTGCCCTGCGCCAGGGCGAGTGGGGGAGAGTGCACGAGGGTGCTCTGCACCGACCGGGGCAAGTGGGGGAGAGTGTCCTGTGCGGGAGCAAGTGGGGGAGAGTGTCCTGTGCGGGAGCAAGTGGGGGAGAGTGTCCTGTGCTGGGGCAAGTGGGGGAGAGTGTCCTGTGCGGGGGCAAGTGGGGGAGAGTGCACAAGGGTACCCTTCGCCGGGGCAAGTGGAGGGAGGGGGAGTGCATGAGGGTGCCCTGTGCCGTAACAAGTGGGGGAAGGGGGAGTGCACATGATTGCCCGGTGTAGGGGCAAGGGGAGAGGGGGTGGTTGCACGAGAGTGCCCTTCCAGGGGTGGGGTGTGAAAGTGCCCTCCTGACCTGAGGCAAAAGTGTTGGGGGGGACGCCAGATTACCCTCCTACCCTGGGGCAAAAGTTGGGGGGGGAATGAGAGTGCCCTGCCCAGTGAACGCCCATGTGAGAGTATCAGCCTTAATGAGTAAGACTAGTCAGACCTGTAGTGAGGCATTGTACACCACGCCTCGTCGGTGCCTCGTCGGCGCCTCTTCTCCACACTCCTATCTCCCTTTCCTATGGAGGTTATACATTAAAGTTTCTGGCTGTAAAAGTTGTGCAATGGTTTTAACAAACAGAAAATATGTTGCTTCCTTTGATAAAGTATTTAATATTTAGCCGTTAACTGCCTTTTCAGTGCACTTGTGACACTGTATAATATGACCCTCTAGTGTCTTGCAGATTCTGTAACGTGCTGCATACATTTGGCGCTATATAAATAGAAGTTAACATGTTTGGCTGTTTTGGTTTTTTTGACGCCAGGAGACTTTAACACAGCTCTCCCCCTCTGCGGCCCTCCCTCCCGGCTCTCCCCCCTCTGTGGCCGTCTCTCGCTCCCTCTGCGGCCGTCTCTCCCTCCCGTCACTCTCCCCCTCTGCGGCCGTCTCTCCCTCCCGTCACTCTCCCCCTCTGCGGCCGTCTCTCCCTCCCGTCGCTCTCCCCCCCGTCGCTCTCCCCCTCTGCGGCCGTCTCTCCCCCCCCGTCGCTCTCCCCCTCTGCGGCCGTCTCTCCCCCCCCGTCGCTCTCCCCCCTCTGCGGCCGTCTCTCCCTCCCGTCGCTCTCCCCTCTGCGGCTCTCCCCTCTGCGGCCCTCCTTCTGCGGCCGTGTCTCTCCCCCCTCTGCGGCCGTCTCTCCCTCCCGTCTCTCCCCCCTCTGCGGCCGTCTCTCCCCCCTCTGCGCCGTCTCTCCCTCCCGTCTCTCCCCCTCTGCGCCGTCTCTCCCTCCCGTCTCTCCCCCCTCTGCGGCCGTCTCTCCCTCCCGTCTCTCCCCCCTCTGCGGCCGTCTCTCCCTCCCGTCTCTCCCCCCTCTGCGGCCGTCTCTCCCTCCCGTCTCTTCCCCCCTCTGCGGCCGTCTCTCCCTCCCGTCTCTTCCCCCCTCTGCGGCCGTCTCTCCCTCCCGTCTCTTCCCCCTCTGCGGCCGTCTCTCCCTCCCGTCTCTTCCCCCTCTGCGGCCGTCTCTCCCTCCGTCTCTTCCCCCTCTGCGCCGTCTCTCCCTCCGTCTCTTCCCCCCTCTGCGGCCGTCTCTCCCTCCCGTCTCTTCCCCCCTCTGCGGCCGTCTCTCCCTCCCGTCTCTTCCCCCCTCTGCGGCCGTCTCTCCCTCCCGTCTCTTCCCCCTCTGCGGCCGTCTCTCCCTCCCGTCTCTTCCCCCCTCTGCGGCCGTCTCTCCCTCCCGTCTCTTCCCCCCTCTGCGGCCGTCTCTCCCTCCCGTCTCTTCCCCCCTCTGCGGCCGTCTCTCCCTCCCGTCTCTTCCCCCCTCTGCGGCCGTCTCTCCCTCCCGTCTCTTCCCCCCTCTGCGGCCGTCTCTCCCTCCCGTCTCTTCCCCCCTCTGCGGCCGTCTCTCCCTCCCGTCTCTTCCCCCCGTCTCTTCCCCCCTCTGCGGCCGTCTCTCCCTCCCGTCTCTTCCCCCCGTCTCTCCCCCCCTCTGCGGCCGTCTCTCCCTCCCGTCTCTCCCCCCCTCTGCGGCCGTCTCTCCCTCCCGTCTCTCCCCCCCTCTGCGGCCGTCTCTCCCTCCCGTCTCTCCCCCCCTCTGCGGCCGTCTCTCCCTCCCGTCTCTCCCCCCCTCTGCGGCCGTCTCTCCCTCCCGTCTCTCCCCCCCTCTGCGGCCGTCTCTCTCTCCCGTCTCTCCCCCCTCTGCGGCCGTCTCTCCCTCCCGTCTCTCCCCCCTCTGCGGCCGTCTCTCCCTCCCGTCTCTCCCCCCCTCTGCGGCCGTCTCTCCTCCCGTCTCTCCCCCCTCTGCGGCCGTCTCTCCTCCCGTCTCTCCCCCCCTCTGCGGCCGTCTCTCCCTCCCGTCTCTCCCCCCCTCTGCGGCCGTCTCTCCCTCCCGTCTCTCCCCCCCTCTGCGGCCGTCTCTCCCTCCCGTCTCTCCCCCCCTCTGCGGCCGTCTCTCCCTCCCGTCTCTCCCCCCCTCTGCGGCCGTCTCTCCCTCCCGTCTCTCCCCCCCTCTGCGGCCGTCTCTCCCTCCCGTCTCTCCTCACCGTCTCTCCTTCCCGTCTCTCCCCCCTCTGCGACCGTCTCTCCCCCCCTGCGGCCGTCTCTCCCTCCCGTCTCTCCCCCCTCTGCGGCCGTCTCTCCTCCCGTCTCTCCTCGCCGTCTCTCCTTCCCGTCTCTCCCCCCTCTGCGACCGTCTCTCCCCCCTGCGGCCGTCTCTCCTCCCGTCTCTCCCCCCTCTGCGGCCGTCTCTCCCTCCCGTCTCTCCCCCCTCTGCGGCCGTCTCTCCCTCCCGTCTCTCCCACCGTCTCTCCTTCCCGTCTCTCCCCCCTCTGCGGCCGTCTCTCCCTCCCGTCTCTCCCCCCTCTGCGTCCGTCTCTCCCTCCCGTCTCTCCCCTCTCTGCGGCCGTCTCTCCCTCCCGTCTCTCCCCCTCTGCGGCCGTCTCTCCCCCCTCTGCGGCCGTCTCTCCCTCCCGTCTCTCCCCCCTCTGCGGCCGTCTCTCCCTCCCGTCTCTCCCCCCTCTGCGCCGTCTCTCCCTCCCGTCTCTCCCCCCCGTCTGTCCCCCCTCTGCGGCCGTCTCTCCCTCCCGTCTCTCCCCCCTCTGCGGCCGTCTCTCCCTCCCGTCTCTCCCCCCTCTGCGGCCGTCTCTCCCTCCCGTCTCTCCCCCCTCTGCGGCCGTCTCTCCCTCCCGTATCTCCCCCCGTCTCTCCCCTCTCTGCGGCCGGCTCTCCCTCCCGTCTCGCCCCCCTCTGCGGCCGGCTCTCCCTCCCCCCTCTACGGCCGGCTCTCCCTCCCGTCTCTGCCGCCCTCACTCCCTCCCGTCTTTGCCGCCCACACTCCCTCCCGTCTCTGCCGCCCTCACTCCCTCCCGTCTCTGCCGCCCTCACTCCCTCCGTCTCTGCCGCCCTCACTCCCTCCCGTCTCTGCCGCCCTCACTCCCTCCCGTCTCTGCCGCCCTCACTCCCTCCCGTCTCTGCCGCCCTCACTCCCTCCCGTCTCTGCCGCCCTCACTCCCTCCCATCTCTGCCGCCCTCACTCCCTCCCGTCTCTGCCGCCCTCACTCCCTCCCGTCTCTGCCGCCCTCACTCCCTCCCGTCTCTGCCGCCCTCATTCCCTCCCGTCTCTGCCGCCCTCACTCCCTCCCGTCTCTGCCGCCCTCACTCCCTCCCGTCTCTGCCGCCCTCACTCCCTCCCGTCTCTGCCGCCCTCACTCCCTCCCGTCTCTGCCGCCCTCACTCCCTCCCGTCTCTGCCGCCGTCTCTCCCTTCTCTGCCGCCCTCCCTCCCGTCTCTCCCTTCTCTGCCGCCCTCCCTACCGTCTCTGCCGCCCTCCCTACCGTCTCTGCCGCCCTCCTCCCGTCTCTCCCTTCTCTGCCGCCCTCCCTCCCGTCTCTCCCTTCTCTGCCGCCCTCCCTCCCGTCTCTCCCTTCTCTGCCGCCCTCCCTCCGTCTCTCCCTTCTCTGCCGCCCTCCCTCCCGTCTCTCCCTTCTCTGCCGCCCTCCCTCCCGTCTCTCCCTTCTCTGCCGCCCCTCCGTCTCTGACGCCCTCCCTCCCGTCTCTGACGCCCTCCCCCCGTCTCTGACGCCCTCCCTCCCGTCTCTGACGCCCTCCCTCCCGTCTCTGACGCCCTCCCTCCCGTCTCTGACGCCCTCCCTCCCGTCTCTGACGCCCTCCCTCCCGTCTCTGACGCCCTCCCTCCAGTCTCTGACGCCCTCCCCGTCTCTGACGCCCTCTGCGGCCCTTCCTCCCGTCCCTTCCCCCCCCTCTGCGGCCCTCCCTCCCGTCTCTCCCCCCTCTGCGGCCCTCCCTCCCGTCTCTCCCCAGTCTGCGGCCCTCCCTCCCGTCTCTCCCCCCCTCTGCGGCCCTCCCTCCCGTCTCCCCCCTCTCTGCGGCCCTCCCTCCCGTCTCTCCCCCCCCCTCTGCGGCCCTCCCTCCCGTCTCTCCCCCCCCTCTGCGGCCCTCCCTCCCGTCTCTCCCCCCCTCTGCGGCCCTCCCTCCCGTCTCTCCCCCCCTCTGCGGCCCTCCCTCCCGTCTCTCCCCCCCTCTGCGGCCCTCCCTCCCGTCTCTCCCCCCTCTGCGGCCCTCCCTCCCGTCTCTCCCCCTCTGCGGCCCCCCTGCCGTCTCTCCCCCTCTTCCCCCCCCCCCTGCCGTCTCTCCCCCTCTTCCCCCCCCCCTGCCGTCTCTCCCCTCTGCCCCCCCCCTGCCGTCTCTCCCCTCTGCCCCCCCCCTGCCGTCTCTCCCCTCTGCCCCCCCCCCTGCCGTCTCTCCCCCTCTGCGCCCCCCCTGCCGTCTCTCCCCCTCTGCGGGCCCCCCCCCCTGCCGTCTCTCCCCCTCTGCGGGCCCCCCCCTGCCGTCTCTCCCCCTCTGCGCCCCCCCGCCGTCTCTCCCCCTCTGCCCCCCTGCCGTCTCTCCCTCTCTGCCGCCCCCCTGCCGTCTCTCCCCCTCTGCGGGCCCCCCCTTGCCGTCTCTCCTCCTCTGCCCCCCTGCCATCTCTCCCCCTCTGCCCCCCCCCCCCTGCCGTCTCTCCCCCTCTGCCCCCCCCCCTGCCGTCTCTCCCCCTCTGCGGGCCCCCCTGCCGTCTCCCCCTCTGCGCCCCCCCCTGCCGTCTCTCCCCCTCTGCGGGTCCCCCCTGCCGTCTCTCCCCCTCTGCCGTCTCTCTCCCCCCCTGCCGTCTCTCCCCCTCTGCGCCCCCTGCCGTCTCTCCCCCTCAGCGCCCCCCCCTGCCGTCTCTCCCCCTCTGCGCCCCTCCCCTGCCGTCTCTCCCCCTCTGCGCCCCCCCTTGCCCTCTCTCCCCCTCTGTGAGCCCCCCCTGCCGTCTCTCCCCCTCTGCGGGCCCCCCCTGCCGTCTCTCCCCCTCTGCGGGTCCCCCCCTGCCGTCTCTCCCCCTCTGCGGGTCCCCCCCTGCCGTCTCTCCCCCTGTGCCATCTCTCCCCTCTGCGGGCCCCCACTGCCGTCTCTCCCCCTCTGCCCCCCACTGCCGTCTCTCCCCCTCTGCGGGCCCCCCACTGCCGTCTCTCCCATTCTGCGGGCCCCCCCTGCCGTCTCTCCCCTTCTGCGGGCCCCCCCTGCCGTCTCTCCCCCTCTGCGGGCCCCCCAAGCCGTCTCTCCCACTCTGCGGGTCCCCCCTGCCGTCTCGCCCCCTCTGCCATCTCTCCCCCTCTGCCGTCTCTCCCCCTCTGCGGGCCCCCCCTGCGCTCTTTCCCCCCCCCCTGCGCTCTCTTTCCCCCCCCCCCTGCGCTCTCTTTCCCCCCTGCGCTCTCTTTCCCCCCCTGCGCTCTCTTTCCCCCCCTGCGCTCTCTTTCCCCCCCTGCGCTCTCTTTCCCCCCTGCGCTCGCGTTCCCCCCCTGCGCTCGCTTTCCCCCCCTGCGCTCTCTGTCCCCCCCTGCGCGCTCTTTCCCCCCTGCGCGCTCTGTCCCCCCTGCGCTCTCTTTCCCCCCCTGCGCTCTCTTTCCCCCCTGCGCTCTCTTTCCCCCCCTGCGCTCTCGTTCCCCCCCTGGCGCTCTCTTTCCCCCCTGCGCTCTCTTTCCCCCCTGCGCTCTCTTTCCCCCCCTGCGCTCTCGTTCCCCCCCTGCGCTCTCTTTCCCCCCCTGCGCTCTCTTTCCCCCCCTGCGCTCTCTGTCCCCCCTGCGCTCTCTTTCCCCCCTGCGCTCTCTTTCCCCCCCTGCGCGTCTCTGTCCCCCCCCTGCGCTCTCTTCCCCCCCTGCGCTCTCTTCCCCCCCCCTGCGCTCTCTTCCCCCCCCCTGCGCTCTCTTCCCCCCCCCTGCGCTCTCTTCCCCCCCCCCGGCGCTCTCTTCCCCCCCCCCCGCGCTCTCTTCCCCCCCCCGCGCTCTCTTCCCCCCCCCCCGCGCTCTCTTCCCCCCCCCCTGCGCGCTCTTCCCCCCCCCTGCGCTCTCTTCCCCCCCCTGCGCTCTGCTTCCCCCCCTGCGCTCTCTTCCCCCCCCTGCGCTCTCTTCCCCCCCCCTGCGCTCTCTTCCCCCCCCCCTGCGCTCTCTGGTCCCCCCCCCCGGCCCTGCGCTCTCTTCCCCCCCCCCTGCGCTCTCTTCCCCCCCCCTGCGCTCTCTTCCCCCCCCTGCGCTCTCTTCCCCCCCTGCGCTCTCTTCCCCCCCTGCGCTCTCTTCCCCCCCTGCGCTCTCTTCCCCCCCCCTGCGCTCTCTTCCCCCCCCCTGCGCTCTCTTCCCCCCCCCCTGCGCTCTCTTCCCCCCCCTGCGCTCTCTTCCCCCCCTGCGCTCTCTTCCCCCCCCTGCGCTCTCTTCCCCCCCTGCGCTCTCTTCCCCCCCTGCGCTCTCTTCCCCCCCCTGCGCTCTCTTCCCCCCCCTGCGCTCTCTTCCCCCCCTGCGCTCTCTTCCCCCCCCTGCGCTCTCTTCCCCCCCCTGCGCTCTCTTCCCCCCCTGCGCTCTCTTCCCCCCCTGCGCTCTCTTCCCCCCCCTGCGCTCTCTTCCCCCCCTGCGCTCTCTTCCCCCCCCTGCGCTCTCTTCCCCCCCCTGCGCTCTCTTCCCCCCCCTGCGCTCTCTTCCCCCCCCTGCGCTCTCTACCCCCCCTGCGCTCTCTTCCCCCCCCTGCGCTCTCTTCCCCCCCCCTGCGCTCTCTTCCCCCCCCCTGCGCTCTCTTCCCCCCCCTGCGCGCTCTTCCCCCCCCCTGCGCTCTCTTCCCCCCCCCTGCGCTCTCTTCCCCCCCCCTGCGCTCTCTTCCCCCCCCCTGCGCTCTCTTCCCCCCCCTGCGCTCTCTTCCCCCCCCCTGCGCTCTCTTCCCCCCCCCCTGCGCTCTCGTCCCCCCCCCGGCGCTCTCTTCCCCCCCCCCCTGCGCTCTCTTCCCCCCCCTGCGCTCTCTTCCCCCCCCCCCTGCGCTCTCTTCCCCCCCCCCCCCTGCGCTCTCTTCCCCCCCCCCTGCGCTCTCTGCCCCCCCCCCTGCGCTCTCTTCCCCCCCCCCCTGCGCTCTCTTCCCCCCCCCCCTGCGCTCTCTTCCCCCCCCTGCGCTCTCTTCCCCCCCCTGCGCTCTCTTCCCCCCCCTGCGCTCTCTTTCCCCCCCTGCGCGCTCTTTCCCCCCCCTGCGCTCTCTTTCCCCCCCCTGCGCTCTCTTTCCCCCCCCTGCGCTCTCTTTCCCCCCCCTGCGCTCTCTTTCCCCCCCCTGCGCTCTCTTTCCCCCCCTGCGCTCTCTTTCCCCCCCCTGCGCTCTCTTTCCCCCCCCTGCGCTCTCTTTCCCCCCCCTGCGCTCTCTTTCCCCCCCCTGCGCTCTCTTTCCCCCCCTGCGCTCTCTTTCCCCCCCTGCGCTCTCTTTCCCCCCCCTGCGCTCTCTTTCCCCCCCCTGCGCTCTCTTTCCCCCCCCTGCGCTCTCTTTCCCCCCCCTGCGCTCTCTTTCCCCCCCCTGCGCTCTCTTCCCCCCCTGCGCTGTCTTTCCCCCCCCTGCGCTCTCTTTCCCCCCCTGCGCTGTCTTCCCCCCCTGCGCTGTCTTCCCCCCCCTGCGCTGTCTTTCCCCCCCTGCGCTCTCTTCCCCCCCCCCTGCGCTCTCTTCCCCCCCCCCTGCGCTCTCTTCCCCCCCCCCTGCGCTCTCTTCCCCCCCCCCCTGCGCTCTCTTCCCCCCCCCCCTGCGCTCTCTTCCCCCCCCCCCCTGCGCTCTCTTTCCCCCCCCTGCGCTCTCTTTCCCCCCCCCTGCGCTCTCTTTCCCCCCCCTGCGCTCTCTTTCCCCCCCCTGCGCTCTCTTTCCCCCCCCTGCGCTCTCTTTCCCCCCCTGCGCTCTCTTTCCCCCCCTGCGCTCTCTTTCCCCCCCCTGCGCTCTCTTCCCCCCCCTGCGCTCTCTTCCCCCCCTGCGCTCTCTTCCCCCCCCTGCGCTCTCTTCCCCCCCTGCGCTCTCTTCCCCCCCCTGCGCTCTCTTCCCCCCCCTGCGCTCTCTTCCCCCCCCTGCGCTCTCTTCCCCCCCTGCGCTCTCTTCCCCCCCTGCGCTCTCTTCCCCCCCCCTGCGCTCTCTTCCCCCCCCTGCGCTCTCTTCCCCCCCCTGCGCTCTCTTCCCCCCCCTGCGCTCTCTTCCCCCCCCTGCGCTCTCTTCCCCCCCCTGCGCTCTCTTCCCCCCCCCTGCGCTCTCTTCCCCCCCCTGCGCTCTCTTCCCCCCCCTGCGCTCTCTTCCCCCCCCTGCGCTCTCTTCCCCCTCCCCCCCCTGCGCTCTCTTCCACCTCCCCCCCCTGCGCTCTCTTCCCCCTCCCCCCCCTGCGCTCTCTTCCCCCTCCCCCCCCCTGCGCTCTCTTCCCCCTCCCCCCCCCTGCGCTCTCTTCCCCCTCCCCCCCCCTGCGCTCTCTTCCCCTCCCCCCCCCTGCGCTCTCTTCCCCCTCCCCCCCCCTGCGCTCTCTTCCCCCTCCCCCCCCCTGCGCTCTCTTCCCCCTCCCCCCCCCTGCGCTCTCTTCCCCCTCCCCCCCCCTGCACCAGATACGTGTGTATCTGGGTGGGCAGGTATATAGGGGGCTTGGAATGCCTATTTTACAGATTAATCATGTCTTTGTTCCCTTTCCCCCTCCCCCCTTCCCTGCCCCCATCTCACCCCTATCATCAGCACAGCTGTATGGACTCTGAGCAGCCAACATGGGGAAGATGCTGTCGAAGGTTTTTGGGAACAAGGAGATGCGGATTCTGATGTTGGGCCTTGACGCCGCGGGAAAGACCACCATCCTATACAAGTTGAAGCTGGGCCAGTCAGTCACCACAATCCCCACTGTGGGCTTCAACGTGGAGACCGTCACCTACAAGAACGTAAAGTTCAACGTATGGGACGTAGGCGGGCAGGACAAGATTCGTCCGCTCTGGAGGCACTACTACACAGGCACCCAGGGGCTCATCTTTGTGGTGGACTGTGCCGACCGCGACCGTATTGACGAGGCGAGGCAGGAGCTCCACCGCATTATCAATGACCGAGAAATGCGAGATGCCATCATTCTCATCTTCGCCAACAAGCAGGACCTGCTGGACGCCATGAAACCCCACGAGATCCAGGAGAAGTTGGGACTGACACGCATCAGAGACAGGAACTGGTACGTTCAGCCGTCTTGTGCCAACACCGGAGAGGGACTTTACGAGGGCCTCATGTGGCTGACATCAAACTACAAATCCTAAACTTCTCACTTTTATTTTAATTTGTTTTATAATTATATTTTTTTGTTTTTCTACATTTTGTTTATGAAACTGTGGAGGGACTAACCAATGCCGCTGATTGTCTGTTCTTATGCCTCTGGGGAAGAGTATTAAGATGGGCCTGCGTTTGGTGCCACCAGCAAATAGTTCTGGCCCAGCCACTAACGACTTCATTCAAATGTTGTTTTTTTCTTATTATTGAAGTGAGAGGGGGGGACTGTCAGAGAAGGAAATGGCATTGGGCAACGATCCGCTTTGGCATATCTGCTGCTTTTTTGCAAGGCTACAGGGGCCTTGCGACTGATCTGTTTAGATTGAGAACCTCTGCAGTATCTGCCTTAATTCACACTGGAGGATTCCTGGTTATTCCACCTCAGAGCATCATCTCTTACTTCAAATCTCAGCGAGAGGACCCGGTGTCTCTGCTATCTCTCACAGGGTTGGGCAGAATTTATGTAGCTTCCTGTTCCCTGCCCTTTATAAAGTGACAGTGCTTTATCATTGAAGGGCAAATAAAGTGACAATACCTCTCTCATAAGCAATCTACCACAGTGGCAATCAAAGCAGCGCTGCATGATTAGACCATCTAATTTAACGCCATACCATATTAAAAGACTAGCTTTTGTACTGCAACCCATCACTGGGCATATGGATCAATATTGCATTGAAGGCTTCTTTGGCAGGGATAGGGTCATATACATTCCCCCAATTGCACAGGTGCTCTTTTATAACTGGTGAAATATTTCTGTAATTTAAATGACACGTAACATCAGACAGATGATCCAAGTCCCTCTGTGAAAAGCCATCTTCTGCTCTGTTTTTCCGAAGCACAGTGTCGAATTGAAAATGATGCGGGCAGTACGCAGTGTGAAAATCCTTCAACCCACTTTCTAACTTGAAACTATTCACGGCAAAAAAAATGTGTGTATTTGTAGTAGAAAAGGCAAGCGAGACTTGATGCCGCTTTAATTTTGATTAGACCTTCAGCGCTGCTTTCACACCTATGTCTGGCTCCGTGGTATGAGATTCAGAGCAAAGCGTTGATTTGTTTGTGGTTGAAATGTTCATTACATTCCCCTTTCCAATCCCCAACCTCTGGTGTGCCAGTACCTGTGTAAAACAGACGTTCCATTGTATTCTCTTGTAAACCTAATATTGACATTATTGTCAGCCTTTGGATGCCTGTGAGACTAAAAATTCATATTACATCAGAGGTTAAAGCTTTGGTGTATTAAAGGTGCAGTTCAACTTTACTCCAGGTGTCATCCCTTTTTAAACCTGGCTGCATATTTAGTTTCACTTCTATTTTTAATTTATAAAAGGAAAAAAATACTCCTTGATTTCCCACAGCTCTTTAAAAATTGCAGTGTTTTTTTTTTAAATTATTATTATTGTAAACCCTGCTTGATCACCGCTTGACTACTTTGTAATCCTCCAGTTTCTCTGCTGAACAGATCTTGAATAATGTAACAACCTATCAAAATGGAGTTGTGACACGACTGAGCACTTTCACTTTGCTGCAGGTGTATTACAAGTGGGACTGCACCTTTTAAAGAGACTTGGGGCCTTAAATGGGGGTGGCCAACTCCAGTCCTCAAGGGCCACCAACAGGCCAGGTATTCGGGATATCCCTGCTTCAGCACAGATGTCTGTCATTCTCACTGAGCCACCTGTACTGAAGCAGGGATATCCTTAATACCTGACCTGTTGGTGGCCCTTGAGGACTGGAGTTTGCCATCCCCACACTGTGTTATTGTCCTAGGTATTTCTGTACACATACTAATGCTCCTTTTTTTTCTGGTCTGCAACACTTTTTGAAATCTCTTTGCAGCATCTGAGGGGTGCAAAGTTCTTTTGCCAACAGATGAATGTTTAAAAATTAAAAAAAAAAGTTAATTATTAGCAAGTTTGTATTCTCTAACCCAGCTGGAAAATGGGTTTTATGCACATTAAGGGTTTCTCTCCTCCGCTATAAATCGAAGCATGTTTTATTCAAAGAAGCAAGGACCAATTTTCTGCTTTGATAAATGAACTGCTGTCTTTTAGTCAAGGTTTGCAGCAAGGAAACATGGATAAATAGCAACCTCTTATTTTAAGAGGGGGAGGGGCTGCTATGAACCAGAAAATTGCCCATTTCTGTGCTGAACAGAAGAAGCTTTAGTTGGTATTGTCGTCAAATTGTTGTTTTACATTGCAGTGTATTGATTTTCAGGGTGGGTGTCCATATTATGAACAGCTGATCGATCACCACAGATATCTCCTGTCGCCTCACAAAACTGCTTTCCTTGCCTCGTTCTGGGGCAACTGTCCTGCTCAGTCTTCCAGCCCTACGGACTTTGCTCTCAGCTGATGCTTCAATATTAGCACTGGTCTATATTAAACTTTTGCTCTTCCTGGCCACCTCCGTTGCAGTGAAAGGCTCAAGTCCGGGAATATTGGGACATGAAACCTCTGCTGTGCTGCCAGAGGTCCCAGCACTGCTTTAAATACTGACATACGTTGCTTTGCTATGATGACCAGCCCCCTCTGACCGTAAACGGTTTAACGCTTTTTGTTTCTGAAATTGTCCCAGGTAAAAACTATGAAGCATCAAAGAAAGTTATTCTCTTTATTTCAAATTAGATTTTCCTTTAACATTGTATGATTAAAGCTGCAGCCAATCAATAAAATGTCAACAATGCTCAAAAGCTTTTGTACTGTCACTGACTTGGTCTGTGAGAAGGGGGGGGCGGGGAGTGTTATATATATACACACACATAAATATATGCGCGCACAGAGAGATAGATATATACTCTTCTATATGTACTCTTCCTATCCTCCAATAACTGGTAAGTCTCTCCTGTATTTCACTATGCCGTCCTTATTGCTTTTTCTGTTTACTGTTTCCTCACTCCCTGGTGAATGTCCCTGTTCTCTCCAACTTCCCCACTGCACAATTATTTATACACCTCTCTCCCAACAACCCTCAGTAAAAATCACCCCCACAAATCCTTTATTCACACCCTCTATCTACTCCTTCCTGCTGCTGGGGATCTCCCCTAAGCCTGAAGCCAAACATACACACCTGATCTCACCCACGGCTCCCTGACATCTCTTTCCCTGTAAATGGTGTTAACCTTTTCATTTAACACTGACTAACCTTAAAACTTGCCCCACAAATCAAGCATTCCAATAGGCTACACTCATGGCTATTGTCCCACAGTCACTTATACCACCCATTGTTGCCAAGCACACCCATCTACAGAACTTATTCCCTCACCTGCTGTCTCTGTAAATTTTCCCCCAAACCTCTTAGATTATAAGCTCTTCGGGGCCGGGATTTCATTTCCCATTGTCTGATTTTTACTGCACTTATTGTATTATAATTCCCTGTACTGTATTCTTTGTGAAGCGCTGAGTACACTTTTGGCGCTATATCAATAAAGACATACAATATATATTTTAAAAAAAAATCTCAAATGAATAGACGATAACGTTCTGTGGCTAACAAAATGCTTTTATTTGTGCGAGCTTTCGAGATAAACTGATCTCTTTCGGTGGTGTTACAATGAATAAAGCAAGCCAGGTTTAACTTAAACAGTGCATCTTCCCACAGAACGGTATCGTCTATTCATTTTTTATTACGTTCGGCTAACACGGTACAGAGGTGTGTATACATGTATATGTGCGCACATGCATGCGTGCATACACAAACATACACACACACATTCACACATACAGTGGTGTGAAATAGAAGGTACACCCTCTGGATTCTATGGTTTTACATATCGGGACATAATAACAATCTGTTCCTTAGCAGGTCTTAAAATTAGGTAAATAAAACCTCAGATGAACAACACATGACATATTACACCAAAAATAAAGCCAAAATTGAGAAGCCGTATGAAAAACGAAGTATACCTTATGATTCAATAGCTTGTAGAACCACCTTTAGCAGCAATAACTTGAAGTAGTCGTTTTCTGTATCACTTTATCAGTCTCTCACATCGTTGTGGAGGAATTTTGGCCCACTTTTCTTTACAACGTTGCTTCAGTTCAATGAGGTTTGTGGGCATTTGTTTGTGCACAGCTCTCTTAAGGTCCAGCCACAGAATTTCAATCAGGTTGAGGTCTGGACTTTGACTGGGCCATTGCAACACCTTGATTCTTTTCTTTTTCATCCATTCTGTTGTAGATTTGCTGGTGTGCTTGGGATCATTGTCCTGTTGCATGACCCAATTTCGGCCAAGCTTTAGCTGTCAGACAGATGGCCGCACATTTGACTCTAGAATACTTTGGTATACAGAGGAGTTCATGGTTGACTCAATGACTGCAAGGTTCCCAGATCCTGTGCCAGCAAAACAAGCCCAAATCATCACCCCTCCACCACCGTGCTTGACAGTTGGTATGAGGTGTTTGTGCTGATATGCTGTGTTTGGTTTTCGCCAAACGTGGCACTGTGCATTATGGCCAAACATCTCCACTTTGGTCTCGTCTGTCCAAAGGACATTGTTCCAGAAGTCTTGTGGTTTGTTCAGATGCAACTTTGCAAGCCTAAGCCGTGCTGCCATGTTCTTTTTAGAGAGAAGAGGCTTTCTCCTGGCAACCCTTCCAAACAGACCATACTTGTTCAGTCTTTTTCTAATTGTACTGTCATGAATTTTAACATTTAACATGCTAACTGAGGCCTGTAGAGTCTGAGATGTAACTCTTGGGTTTTTTGCCATTTCTCTGAGCATTGCATGGTCTGAACTTGGGGTGAATTTGCTGGGACGTCCACTCCTGGGAAGATTTGCAACTGTCTTGAATGTTTTCCACTTTTGAATAATCTTTCTCACTGTAGACTGAAGGACTTTAAATTGTTTGGAAATGGCCTTATAACCCTTCCCAGATTGATGGGCAGCAACAATTTCTTCTCTAAGATCATTGCTGATGTCTTTCCTCCTTGGCATTGTGTTAACACACTCCTGAATGCTCCAGACCAGCAAACTGCTAAAACTTCGGCTTTTATAGAGGTGGTCACACTTGCTGATGATCAATTAATCAAGGTCATTTGATTAGCAGCACCTGTCTGTCACTTAGCATCTTAATTCCTATGGAAGCAGTAAGGGTGTACTTAGTTTTTCACACATAGCTTCTTCATTTTGGCCTTTTTTTTTGTTGAACAACCGTGTCATGATTTATTTATCTGAGGTTGTATTTACCTAATTTTAAGATCTGCTAAGGAACAGGTGATTATGTCCTGATATGTAAAACCATAGAATTCAAAGAGGGTGTACTTTCTTTTTCACACACATGTATGTATACACACACACACACACACACACATATATATACACACATACATACTGTGTGTGTGTGTATGTGTGTGTGTGTGTGTGTATGTGTAAATATATATATATATATATATATATATATATATATATATATATATATTGTATACACACACATATCATTCATGCATACACACAGGCGTAACTAGAGCCTGGGGGCCCGCTCAGGGTCCCCGACGGGGGGGGGGGGGGGGAGCTGAGACATATGGCCCAGCAGTCTAGCCGACGACCACAGAAGTCAGGGCCCTCTTCCTCATTACCCCAGAGGAAGTGAAGTGTCACGAAACGCGTAGAGTGGAGCTTGTTTTGCGTCAATCCGTTAGCAGTGAGAGAGCAGTCAGCGAGGTGGTGATGTCATCGGGGGAGACAAACCTGAATCGCGACTGCGAGGAGGAGAGAGGAGTGTGGATCCGACCCCAGCTGCCTGCACTGTGCTCTGAACACTCAATCTGCGGACGGCACTTTGAAATTACGCGCCAAGACATTATACAATGTGAGTGCATATTTGTGGTCTTGCACTTTTTAATTAAACGTTATCCCTGGTACCATACTATGTTTATTTTTAAAATGTTATGGGTACTGTGATTTGGAGGCTATGTGGGAACCAGAGATTCAGTTCTTCAGTTTAAAGACAGGCATAATCCATTGCCTGTGTACCACTTATTTGTTGTAAGTAGGCATCTGTAAAGTGCAGTGATCTGTTTTATAGAGGTTACTGCACAATGGTTTGTTTTTCCTTTTATATCACAGAAGTATCCATTTTTGAAGAGACTAAGTGGGACTAGCGACTACAAGATTAGGACTGATTCCATTGTCCTGATCCAGGACTGGTATTATTTACTCTTATTGCGCCAAGGACTTTTTATTTTGTTTATTATTATTATTTGTTCAAGTCATTGGATAGACTTGATTTTGTTTTTTGGCTGCCATTCTGAATTGCACTTTTTTGTTACATTTAGAATTTCACATAAATATATACTTACAACTAAACTGCTCAACCCTTGTGCCAATTAATATAAACTTAGGTGCATAGGGACATAAACATCGACATGATCAAACAGTTTATGGAGTAAAGAGTACCCCACACGAGTCCCTATTACTTGTACTCAAAGTACATAGACAGATATGATGATCTTTAGTAACCCATCAGATTCTAATATCTAGAATAAGAGAACTAATGTTATGATATAAATATCCTCTTATGTACCACTAATACTTAAGAAAAAGAATAAAGTTTTATTAAACATATGACGTTGACGATTCGTGAAAAGTTATTTACAGTGCAATAAAATTCCCCAATAGGAGGCTGCATGTGTCAATTAACACTTGTAGATATCCTGATAATATGGATTAATTATGTAATGTCTGTCCACAATAAAACACTGATATTTGGAATATCCTTATAAAGTGTAAATAGATTTAAAGGTATATTTTAGATTCCTAGTTTGACATAGTAATCTCACATCTTTTAACTCCTCATGGATGTATTATGTCCGTGGAGATCTAAATAATGGATCATTGGTCTAATATTCGACTTGTAGTGTATATACAAGATATGCCTACAAAGTATATGTAAATGACACACTTAGTAAAGTAAGCCGATACATGAGTAGCTAAGTCAAGCACTTCTTGGTAACATTATATAAAGAGGAGCTTATTGCATCAACACAGCTTTCATTAATTATTATTGGCAGATATATCTGTGTGGCAAACCAAACCGGCTGTTCGTCTAATCCAGACCAAAAAATACAGTTATAGCCTCGTATTTAGTGTTTACATGTGTAGTTGATGCGTTCGATATTCAAAATAATCCTACACATTGTTAGACAACATTGTAACCAATGAAACGCATTGCCACAAACGAGCCTCACCCTGCAGGTTAATCTTAAACATACATTGGCCAGTTCATCTACGTGTTAGTCTGGAACGGCGATCAATCGTGATCCAAGCATTATAATTCCTGCGGTACATCTCCTCCCATTCACGCATACAGACCATGTCACGATCTTTATGCATATTGCAGATACCAATACTGCACACTAAAACCTTTCGGAATGAAGTTATACGACCTTTCTTTGTATATGCCCCAACTGTCTCTTTCCTTCTGAAGAAGGATATCCACACTCCCTGGAACATTTCCCACAGGGTACCCCCAAACATAGTCTTTATCTTTGGTAAGGGTCTAGGCAACCCCCTCCCTGGTGTGGCCTCTGAGAGAGGTTCCCCCCTTCCTTACAAAAAGGGGAATTAGGGAGTGATCAACTAAACCATACTGATTGAATGAATAAATGATAAATCAACTAATCCAATAGGTAATTATAAAGTGGGTGCAAACTGTGAACTGAAAAGTGATTGTACCCCAAGGAAATTCACTTAAATGCACACCACTAGTTAAAATATAACTTTTATTTAGTTTTGTTACTTAAAACATATATTACCAGATGTGTGTGTAACTGTTTTAAAAAGAAGTTAAATGACAAATGCACCAAATGTCACCTCACATACATAAATACTCCTACACCATAAATAATGGTAGGGTGATGGGGACTAGATGTGCAAACAGCCAAGGCAGAGTAACCCACCAAAACAACGTCTGCGATGGTAAGGGAAAACCGGACAGGCTTTTGGTGACTGGAGACAGTCCCCACTATGACAGTCTTCTCTCATACTTCTACCCAATAGACTGTTACTTAGGCAGAAATATATAAAAATTATTCTTTATTGAAGCAGCCATTGCAGTTGGTATTACAGTGCATGCATCATATTTTGGAATGGGTCCCAGACCTCGGGATGGTGCTGACCTTCTTGCAATATTGAGGCCTTGTGCACTGCACATATCTTGGGCTGCACTCAGTCTCAACCCCAGGAGGAGCTGAGTTGGACTGATTATAATTTGGACACTTCCTCCTTGAAGCACAGGGTCTGCACCATGATTGGCTGTACACAGACTCCAGTTCACCACCACCCCCGTCACTCAGGCAGCATGAGGAGGGGAAAACCCACAGGATAGCCTGTCACTGCCTCTAGCTACTAGGGCTTACGTGACAGGGAGGCGGAAAGATAGCCAGGACCAACCATGGCTATACATATCACACCATACAATAACACAACACAGGATGAGTGTCCCTCAAAGTAAATAGGGTGCTTGGCACCAATATCCCTGGTGTCCTTCCCCAAATTAGAGTCAGTCCCACCCAAGTGTAGGGAGTAGCACTACCCCTGTGAACCGTTGGTGCACTTTACCTCCCTGGGCACTCCAGTACCCGGGTACCACTGAATGCCACAAGAGACCCGTCTGATCCCACGACGAAAGTCTCCACGAAGCCGTAGCTCCTGATGTGTCCGGTCCACCTCTGAGGGGGCTCCAGCAGGAGTGTGTCCCTGTAATAGTCTATTGATGTACCTTTGGTCTTATCCCAAACTGCAGGCCGTGCACACCGCACGGCTCCTTTCACCAGCGCAGCAACACACTATCTTATACTGAGGGAAGTGTCCCTATCTGGGGCCTTCCCTAGAGCAGCTACAAACGTAGAAGGGCTAAGAGCCTATTTGGGGCCTGGGGGAATATCTTCCCTAGTCCAGGAGCCACCCACTGGCACACTACCGTTCCCTTCTGTCTCCTGGCTCCAACTGCCAGTAACTGCTCCCGCGCGCGCTCCTTCGCGGCAAACTGTATCCACATTATTTTCTCCCTGTCCCTAAGGCTCCTGGGACATGTACTCCCTGGCGGAGCCTTTTCTAAAATGGCCACCGCTACTTCTATGTATTGCGCATGTGCAAATCTCAAAATGGCTACTGTGACTCTCGGGCTCTCTACGAATGCGTTTACCCTCGATGGCACACACGCAGGAACCAACATGGTGGCGCCCACAACCTGGCACTCCCGCTGAGCTCCGGCAGCACCTGGGCACTGCTGCAACCTCCCCTCCCTGCTTCCGTACCCTCCACAGACATAAACGGGGCCGTAGCTACATATGCATTGATGCATTTTATTAAGTTGAGGCATATACGGAATTTCTCAATTCAGTGACAAAGGTCATGTTTTAATACATTTCATATATTTGTATTTGCTGCTCTTTATATTTCTATAAAGTTCCCCCACTGTTATTTTCCTTTTTTCCACTGTCCTTGGGGGTTTGGATAACCCTTTTCTTGTTGGCTGCAGGAGTGTATGGCTATTTGATCCATTTTTATATTTAATTATACACCTAGTAGTACACATTAACGCCTTCCTCCCTTTTTGCCAGTGTGTGAGAATGCCCTTCTGAGTGTGACCTTAACATCTTTGTTTTTTATTAAATTATTTCAAAGTGTTCATGTTTTTTTCATCATAATAACATTATTTTTACAATAGGTCAGTATTTATTACTCTGTGATGGGTGCCACTCTATGAGGGTGTAACACAACCATGACGCATTGTTTCAGCCTTTTTCACTCTCCTTCATTCGGTCATCTTGCATAAAGAGGTTAGTATTCTCCGTATGAAAACCATTATCTCAAGGCTGTGACTCCACAAAAGATGGCGCCTCTCGCCAACTCTTCGTCATGCGTTTTCTTTTCCCCACGAATAAGCCAATCAGTACAAGAGGGCCGACTGATTGTGCCAATGGGAGCACTGCAGATGCGGGGCAGGGCTTTGACCGACGTGCTCTCCAACTAATCATCGCACTGACCGTTCCCAGGTTCGACTGCCTTTCGTGAAGTCATAGCCACTGCGCCAATGAACTGGGGCGTTGCGCGATTGGCAGCCCGCTTGGCCTATCCCATGGCCGGAGCAGGGCGGAGCTACCTGGTTTTTCCTGGGCGCCATGTTACAACACGGTCACTCCCGGCGGATCTCTGAAGATGGCAGCAGCTGCAGCGGTGGCAGGAAGATATTACGGGACTGAGGGCGGCAGGGCCCCGAAGAGGCAGAAAACCGACGGCACAGACGACAACGTGGCGGCCTCCGCGGTAAGAAACCAGGTACAGGATATATTCGGGGAGCCGGTGACGCCGCCCCCTCAAACGATGCGGGTGCGGCATGGGCGCGTGAGGAGGGGGAGTAGAAGCCATATGTAAGGGTATATTTACACACACACACACACACACACACACACACACACACACACACACACACACACACACACACACACACACACACACACACTAACTATATATATATATATATATATATATATATATATATATATATACACACACACACGAGATGACTTTATAATATGCTCTTAACGTGTGTGTTAAGGGTTACATATGTATATTCATACTCGTTTGTTGCTGCAAGTGTGCACGTGGTAATATTTAGGTTATCCTTCTGTGCAAGTGTTTAATTTATCTGTGCACATCTATAATTACACCTCAAACTATATATATATATATATATATATATATATATATAACACAGATGTTTTTGTTCGAGGCCCACTTCCTATGCAAAGAAAGTGTGTGTGTGTGTGTGTGTGTGTGTGTGTGTGAGAGACCTGGAATGCTGTATACCTTCGATGGGGACTTCACTACGGTTGAGATTGTATCTCTCAAATGCTTTTTTATTCTGTCCAACAATGTGAGTACATGTCCAAGTTGTGGTTTTTTTTAATGTAAAATGTATAATTACAATATTACGCTATGGTGCTTGTGCGTTTTATTTATAGATCTCAAAATCCTGTTGCATATGTATACAGATACAAAAATTGCACTTCTCTGGTATTTCTTCAGAGAATGATGGTCAAATATATATTCAGAGGGCGTTGTTAAAGGTGGCAGCAACAGGAATGCTACTTTTTTAGTGTCTGTATACCATGCATCTATTTATTCACAACACATTTTACATGACAAGATATGTTGACATGGAAATCTTACTCTGACGTCTAAAACTTAATGCCAATATTGTGTGCCAACATAGCACAGCTATTGCAAGGTCATTTATACTGTCTTGTTATTCACCAATAATTTCCCCATTCTGTTTAAGGAAGGATACGAGGACCCCCACAAGACACCGGCATCCCCGGTTGTCCATGTGCGGGGGCTGATCGATGGTGTGGTGGAGTCAGATCTCGTTGAGGCTCTGCAGGAGTTTGGAGTTATCAGGTACTGTATACAGAGATGCATCTAATTGGTGGGCTATGAATAGTGTAATTTATATCAAAATATTACCCAGGCTACCTGTGTGATGCAGCTACCTCTGGGGTGGGATTTGGTCTCTTTCTGGCATTTGGAAGAAAGCGGTCTTAATAATTTGAATATTGTTACATGTAAGTAGTGGCTATACACCCGGAGTGACAATGTAGGCATAACAATGAGTATTAAACAAAAACACCTTAAGAACCACAACATAGAAGTGATGTAAGCCTGTGGCTAGAAGTTGTACACAACTGTAGCAATGCATTGCTGGTACTGCAGTTGTTTACCTCTTCACTGTCAACAGTGCAGCTATTGTACTGATGGGCTTAGTCCTACAAGGCTGTAGGCTGCTGGCTCCCTGACATCAGTCTAGTGCAGGGGTCTGTAATCTTTCAAAAAAGAGCCATTTTATAAAAAAAAAAAAGGTGTCAATATTCAGAGCTGCAACACATGGATGAATATTATACCCCCATAAAAGCATACACATACTGTACACACACATAGGTATACTTTATAAGCATTCATATACGACAAACTTACTTTAATCAGAATTGGGGTAAAGAGAATTTTTTTTTGTTCCCCGTGCTAAAACACAATACATGCATACACACTTACATGGGGCATACCTCTCTCCTCACTGTCCCGGATTGCCACTCCCCGGCTGCTGCCTCTCTCACTGTGCTGCTCTTGGTTGTGGGATTGTGGAGGGGAGAGGGGGTCGGCACGGTGGTGCTGGTCAGGCCTCTTGTTGCCGTTTGGCATCTCCACATCTACTGACATGACTCTTGCACTGTTCCACGCCGGGCCCCTGTTGGCGTGTGCCGGAAGTGGCGACGCACACTTCGTCATCAGAAAAATCTGGCATGGGACAGTGTAGGAGGCAGGCCAACAGCTGGGGAGATGCCGGGCGGCAACAAGAGGCCCAACCAGCGCCGGGCCGCAGCCGAGCACAGTGAGGAGAGTCGCATGTGGGTGCTGGAAGAGCCGAAGGTTGTCAACCCCTAGTGTAGTCCAGGATGTTTAAAGCCAGAGTTTCTTTACCCTTTGTCTGAACTCTTCTCCCTTCTCTTCAGTTATGTGGTAGTGATGCCCAAGAAGAGACAGGCCCTGGTGGAGTACGAGGACGTCCTGGGCGCCTGCAATGCTGTTAACTATGCGGCAGACAATCAGATCTATGTGGCGGGTCACCCAGGATTTGTGAACTATTCCACCAGCCAGAAAATTTCCCGCCCTATGGATTCTGGTGACGACTCACGAGGTGTCAACAATGTGCTCCTCTTCACCATTCTCAACCCCATTTACTCAATCACCACGGTATGCTCTGCTTCACACGTTGCCATATGCAGTTTCTTGTAGAGAATCAGTAACGGCTGTTCAGTTGAATATACCATTGTGAAGAGAGAAATGTAACATGAAGTTTCTTAAGATTTTGAGCTAATCTGTTTTATTTTAACTGAGCCACTTCAATCTTTTGAACAAACTGCATTTTGTGAATTACCTGGATTCCTGATTGTCAGGCCCTTGCTATCAGGGTGGCCTGCAATGCTTTCTGAGGCACTGTCTGCAAACAAGGTAATTGCTGCTCAACAATCAATGGTTTTATAACTTGCTTTCATTTGAAAAAACCAAAGTGGTTTTGAGTGGGAATGTTTTTCCTTCAGAGAACATATCTACATATTTAAAGAAATGAACTACAAATTGTTATGCCTATTAAGCGTACGAGCATTAATGTGACTGAGAAAATATGGCCTTTCCCATTTGGAATTCATGCTTGTTTCCATATCTGATTGAATGCACTTAGCCTGCCTGCAGTGTTGCTGACCTCCGTATTTGTATGATTAAGAAACATGCATGCGTTGATGGTTATTAGCTCGGTGGTTATACCAGACATGAGCAGTGTGCCCAAACTTCAATCCTAATAATAATAGCATGTTCTTGTATAGCACTGCTATTTTCCGTAGCACTTTACAGACATTTTGCAGACACAGGTCCCTGCCCTGTGGAACTTACCATCTGTTTTTTGGTGCCTGAGGCACAGGGAGGTCCTTGACATTTTGTTTGTCTAATTGCTCACTGCGCCTGTGTTTAGGTTACAGCAGGGTGTGCAAACTGGGGTGTGAGATTTTTTGGGGGTGAGGCACGGCGCTTGGAGGTCCAATGCTCTTCCCGAAAGCATTTAACATAAAGGCGTCGCGCAGTCCCCAGGCATTTAAGTTCTTACCATCTGTAACGGCGTTGCGTGAAATTATGCTTTGGGGCAATGGTGCAAGGGAAAGTTTGTGCACACCTGGGTTACAGTACTGTTTTAGCAGCTGCTCACAATGTAATTGCTGCACATATGATGGCAGCCTTCTAATCCTCTTAATACCTCCCTTCTGCAGGATGTGCTGTACACCATCTGTAATCCATGCGGGCCTGTCCAGAGGATTGTCATCTTTAGGAAGAATGGAGTCCAGTCCATGGTGGAATATCCTTTCAAAGTGGCATGTTTATGTAGTTGCCTTTCAATTCTTTACAGATCAGCACCATTGATGCCACCTACCCTGTTTACCTTGTGCATACTATAAATCTTAAGACCCCTCTTTAATATATCCACTACCGTTTCAGTGCAATAGCATGTCATTTACTTTTGGCCAACCCTGCCCATCAATGTCTAAAGATTAATATCAAATGTCCTAGTTTACTTGCAAAGTTGCCAGTGTAGCTTTCTGAACATTTAGAGGGATGTCCAGGAGGAAGCTGCAAAGTCACTATTGGCCAGTGGTGCTATCAAGTTTTATATATTAAAAAAAAAAAAAAAGGTGCATGGAAACTGACAACTAAACAAGTAAAAATCGGGAGCCTAAAATAGTGCAGTACAGCTCCAGTGGAGGCCGTTGGCTCATTCTTTGGGAGAAGAGTGGATGGGATGTATCCATCGCCAGAGAAAGTTGTAGGCTGGATTTTAATATACTACGTTCAAGCCCAAATGTTTTTTCCTTGACTCCTCACACATTTGATTCTGTGCAAAGCGCCCAGCGTGCAAAGGCCTCCCTGAACGGAGCAGACGTCTACTCTGGATGTTGCACCCTTAAGATCGAATATGCCAAGGTAAGCGTATGGTATGCTCGCTGTGCTGCGGTCTTGTTATACCCTGCTTGGATTTTGACTCACACTTCCTCTTGTCTGTCCCGCAGCCCACACGACTGAATGTGTTCAAGAACGATCAGGACACCTGTGATTACACTAACCCCACGCTGAGCGGACAAGGTAACCTGCCCCAGTCTGTACTTATGTTGTGTATACATGCGCTTTCCATTAGCCTCTGATAAAATGCACAGGTGGCAGTCCACGCTCTGTAATGCCATTGCTTTGACGCCTGGATTCATTCAGGAAACTGTTCGCTACTTTGGGGGGTGGGGGTGTGCACGCATCAGTCTTCTATCCCTTAACAGCCCATGGCTGCATGACATCTGAACAGTATCACTTAGTAAATGTTTTTTATGGGTATTTTGTATTCAGTCCACTCTTGGTTTTTCTCTTGATACTGTTGCTAAGCAGTGTCAAAGTATTTCCCTGTTTTTAGCAAGCATAATCTGCATTCCACCAAAAATGTGGGTCTGTTTTGAGGCAATACCACCCTTTTTAGAAAAGTTGGTGATTTTTTGAAATGGAGCTCTGGATTTGATAGTTGTACAGTAATCCTCAAACTGGTTTGTAAAATGCAGTTATGACACTGCTGTCCTGTACTTTGGCAGCTTTGCAGGATCGGTACATTATTCTGCAGATATTAGATGCAGTTTCCCCCAGATCAAGCAATGGCATTACACGACCAGCCTTTAACACATGACAAATTTCTTTTCCAAGGTACATACTAGAATCTATGTGCAGGGGCCAGCTCAGTGCTGCGCACTTTTTTTGGGGGAGGAGTGCCTAAGATGAGTGCAATGTCTCAAACTGACCTCAGTGGTGGCGGTTTGGTTTTCAGGGGTCTCCCACTAATGGGACATTTACCGTCCCTCTTGGGGTCCAGAACTGACAGGCCCATCTCTGCACATTGCTTTCTAAACACTCAGTGTAGAGAGACAGCACTAGTTCCTCTGCCCCGGAGAGACACATCGCAGCAATACCAGGCCATCTGCAGATGTCACACACGGAGAACATCACACGGTGACCAAGAACTTGCTGAAATGGGGCTCCAACACGCTACAGCAGTCATGCAACAAGCACAGAGAAACCAACACGCTGCAGGCATGTTACAAATACAGAAACTGATTACAAAAGGCATGTTAACAAGTACAGAGGAAAGGGTGCAACATGCCACAGTATTTACAGAGAAACTGAACTTTACACGCCATAGGCTTGTAATAACAAAGAACACAGTCGCGTAACAGGCACAGAAAAATGGGGCTCACTATGCCATGGCAGACAGAGAAACTGGGCTCTACATGCTACAACATAAACACTATAAGAGGCTCAGAACCCCACAACAAACAGAGGAAAGTCTCCTCACGAACACCAGATCATAAAGTGTCTCAAGTCAAGAAGAGCTGAACACACCTCACAGTCCCTTCAAGATTCAGGACGTGCCTCCCTGTGTGGCAGATGTCAGCTAGCAACATTCCTCTGTGACAGGAGGCACACAGAGCGTGCAACTTCTCACGTGCGCACACTACAAGAGAAACACGCACATGGCGTACACAGAACACGGAGACACGTTAGTGACACGTGAGCCTTTTTCAGAATGCCAATTGTTGTTTGACTTTCGTGTTCTCATGACTATAAAACCATGTGATGCAGGGTCGCTGCGTGTGTTTGGAGCGCCATCTTTCAGAGCTCTGCTTACTCTCGCTTGAGGTGTCCAATGGTAAGAGAAATACAGATATGTTTTTGTGCCAGTGGAACGTTGTACTCTTTGCAGCTTCTGTAAGTAACCTTTATTATCTTTGTGATCAATACCCTTTAATGAAGTGCTTCTAAATGTATTGTTCATATTCGGGGTTGGAGTGCATTCTCGCTTGGGTGGGGGTTGGCAGCTATGTATAAAGGTGGTTTTGTAGAAAAGATGCAAACTTTCTATTGTGCATCAGCTTGTAAGGTGCTGTAGTTTCCACCCGTGCCCTCATTTTTTAATTTTGGTGTGTAGTCGGGCCAGTTACGTGCATCCCATATGATGGAATGTAGAATTCTGTATTCCCTCAAACTTCACTGGTTGTGTGACGAACCTCTAAAACGCTAGGTTTAAGGAACTTGGAAAACATGTTTCTTATACTTGACATAATCATGAGCAAATGTGCTTTTGCCTTGATACAGAGCCCGTAATCTGCAACAGGACAGCAAATGACATCTCCCCTTATGTCTGAGTGCCCTTAATTCCAGTGTTGGACATCACTGATTTTGACTGTGGAGTTTTGTTAGGTAGTCAGTCCTGACTAGTTGCTACTTTTTAAAGTGGGGGGGAAACTGTCTGTCTGATCACCTTCTTCTTCCTCACAGGTGATCCAGCTAGCAATCCCAACAAACGCCAGAGGAATCCCCCGCTACTGGGTGACCACCCTGCTGATTATGGTAAGAGCTTTCCCTGTGACCTGGCAACAAGGTGCATTATACACACAGCTGCCTGATATATGGAGAATGTTTTAGAACAGTCTCTGACCTCTTAAATGAGGAATGCCAAGCTGTAGATCGGGCACATCAGTCGGCTTCTAATATTGTATTTACGGCATTTTTGCACCATATAAAATCTTGACAATTGAGGGCCGCAGTTGAAATTGACCCATCTCGGACACTTCCCTTTGCTTTTTATACACGTTTTAATTTCTCTTCTAATTGCTGACAAACTCGTACATTAAACAATTTATCTCCTTGGCGCCCCAGTGATATCAATGTTTCTCTTCAGGAGGTCCTCACGGAGGGTATCACAGTCACTATGACGAGACGTATGGGCCACCACCACCCCACTATGAGGGGAGAAGGATGGGCGGGGGCCCCCCTCCTGTTGGAGCCCCCCGCAGGGCCCCAAGCCGCTACACGCCTCAGTATGGACAGCCACCCCCACCCCAAGAATACGGTCCCCAGGCTGATAGCCCTGTGTTGATGGTGTACGGGCTTGATCCCAGCAAGATGAATTGCGACCGTGTTTTCAACGTCTTCTGCCTGTATGGCAATGTGGAAAAGGTAGGTGGACAGTGACATACTTTGAATGTTTGTTGATTGGGGCCTTCTCTAGGAGAGGGTCTATCTCTGCAAATGTTTTCTTTACCTCCGTGTAAGAAGTCTTAATAGACTCGTCATTCATAGCTCGGCTTCAGGACTTGCTATTTAAAGGTAGACTGGGGCAAACTTGGAAAAGAACCCAACTGACCCTCACAAGAAATATTTAACTATAGTGTGTTGTGGTTTGAGCTTACAGGGGTTGTCAATATTGAACAGGGCCAATGTTATTAGTTTTACTTGTGTCCTAGGAGTGACGACCCTTTAAAGAACATCAGGTTATTGTCAGATGTGATGTGTAATACTACAATGTGAACCCTACAGGTGAAATTTATGAAGAGTAAGCCAGGTGCGGCCATGGTGGAAATGGCAGATGGATACTCTGTGGATCGTGCGCTCTCTCACCTGAACAATAACTTCATGTTTGGGCAGAAGCTGAGTGTCTGGTGAGTTGCTTGGTTAGAAGGCTGAACATATGCAGTGCCACTTACAGGTGCTCTTGGAAAAGTGTTGTCTTGTGACCTTTCTCTATCTGCTTATGAGGTGCGGCCACACTTGCTAGCAGTAGATTAAGAAGATCATGCTCCATTCAAGGAGGGTGGCTTGGCAATAACGTTTACATTTCTATTATGAAGACCTTTTTTTTTTATATATATATATATATCTATATCTAATAAAAAAATAAATAGATGATACCGTTCTGTGGCTAACGAAATGCTTTTATTTGTGCGAGCTTTCGAGATACACTGATCTCTTCTTCCGGCGATGTTACAATGAATGAAGCAAGGATAACTTGAAAACAGTGTCTCTTGGAATGTTATCTGTGCTTGTCCTTCCCCCGATGTGGATGTGTTTTATGGCTAGAGGTGTCAAAGGGTAACTGAAAGCAAGTGAAGAAAGAGTGTATGTGTATCAGTGTGAATAAAAATGAATGGAGAGCCCACAGTATAAACAGTGCTCTACACAAGGTGTGTGTGGAGTGAGAGGGATATAAATGGTGTGGGTGGGTGTGGAAATGTGAGAGTTTATAGCACAACTAAAAGTGTGTGTGGATACTATGTGGTCCCTATTGGTGTATATGGATGGAGAAATAAGGAGTATTGGTATGTGTGAGAGACAGCTGTGTGTGCATACATATAGCACAGTATGTACAGACATGGCCTTTAGCGCTCATGGGAAGAGAGTTCGCTAGTGTCAGTAATGACTCATAAAATTTCGATCTCTGTTTAGGCCACTGCTAAGTGTCCCGAACAGTTGCATACATTTGTATTCATGCAACCGTCTCTCTTTCGGGGATTTAAGATTACCTTTGAGTATGGCAATCTTAAATCCCCGAAAGAGAGACGGTTGCATGAATACAAATGTATGCAACTGTTCGGGACACTTAGCAGTGGCCTAAACAGAGATCGAAATTTTATGAGTCATTACTGACACTAGCGAACTCTCTTCCCATGAGCGCTAAAGGCCATGTGTGTACATACTGTGCTATATGTATGCACACACAGCTGTCTCTCACACATACTAATACTCCTTATTTCTCCATCCATATACACCAATAGGGACCACATAGTATCCACACACACTTTTAGTTGTGCTACAAACTCTCACATTTCCACACCCACCCACACCATTTATATCCCTCTCACTCCACACACACCTTGTGTAGAGCACTGTTTATACTGTGGGCTCTCCATTCATTTTTATTCACACTGATACACATACACACTCTTCACTTGCTTTCAGTTACCCTTTGACACCTCTAGCCATAAAACACATCCACATCGGGGGAAGGACAAGCACAGATAACATTCCAAGAGACACTGTTTTAAAGTTATCCTTGCTTCATTCATTGTAACATCGCCGGAAGAAGAGATCTGTGTATGTCGAAAGCTCGCACAAATAAAAGCATTTCGTTAGCCACAGAACGGTATCATCTATTTATTTGTTGATTATTGAAGCTCGGCTAACACGGTACTGATACACACACACACACACACACACACACACTTTTTTGGGGGGGGTTCCTTCCCCACTCTTTCTCTTTAAATGGCACATCTAGGTGACTCGGTAGGTGCTGAATAGGACTTTGACAATATATAATGCCCCATTTTTATTTACGCTAATATAAACTTGGTGGGTTTGAGGTCTGAAATATATTATAATCCCCACTTGGTAGCAATCCAGATGCTTGAAGAATGTGTATGTTTAGTAACTCACATCTGCTTTCCCCCTCCGGCAGCGTGTCGAAGCAGCAGTCTATCGTGCCTGGCCAGTCATATGGTCTGGAAGATGGGTCCTGCAGCTTCAAAGTGTTCAGCGGCTCTCGCAACAACAGGTTCTCCTCCCCCGAGCAGGCCGCAAAGAACAGGATTCAGCACCCAAGCAATGTGTTGCATTTCTTCAATGCGCCTTCAGAGGTGACAGAGCAGAACTTCCTGGAGGTAAGTAACATCCTCTGTGTCACCTGCCAAGGCGTTTGGTCTGTAAAATAATTAAGAAGCCATTACCTTTAGCTATTTTTTTTGCATGTTCACAGGATGTTATAGTTAATGTAGCAACAGTGTTCAAAACAGCTGTCTGACCAGGTTTTCTAATTCTGCCTTTTGCTGTAGAATGCAGCACGCAAATGTTCTGTAAACTTCCCTGTTAAGGTTTCTGCCATCATAGCCCAGAATCCTGCTTCGTAAATGCTGAACGACAAGTGAGGGTGGAGCAGGCTTGACTATGTGAATGCACTCATCAGTTCTCTGAAACAGGTTGCAGCTAATATGAAGCAGCTGCTACACTTGTTTCACATCTTTTTGTCTCTCTTTTTTTTAAATTATATATAGATTTGTGAAGAGTTGGGTGGGAAGAAGCCGGCTTCAGTCAAGGTCTTTTCCGGGAAGAGTAAGTATTGTCCAGAGAGCCTTTGCTACTTCCTTGCTTTGTGATATTTAAAAGTAGCAATAGGTTTCCCAAGGAAACGCATGTTTATTTCTTTTTGCTACCTTCTAGAATGCTAGCGGTTTTCAGAATATTTTTACAAACTCCAACTGAGAGCTATAGAAACCGCAAAAGCCAAAGCAGGACAACTTCAATTTAAGGATTTTTTTATAAGAGTGGATTATGCTCCGAAATTATCTTGGGTTGTGCGGGTACATTAGTAGTAACATTTTTCTAATTATTTAGAATCCATCTGGATTAAGTTGCAGTTCTTGACACCACTGCTCTATCAGCCTTCAGCAATTTAGGCTTTATTGATGCAGTGCCTCCATAATTACTTGCGTCACCCTTCTGGGTTGTCCCCCACTTATATTCTAGCAATGCGGTGTAGTATACATGTCCTATTTTACGTCTAGGTGACAGGAGCTCCTCTGGATTGCTGGAGTGGGAGGCAAAGAGTGATGCGTTGGAGACCCTCAGCCTTCTAAATCATTACCAGATGAAGAATCCAAGTGAGTAACCTTTTCATTATTTTATTTTTGACTTGTGCAGTAGGCAGGTGTCAGCACTAAATGGGATGGATGGGTCACCAATGCAGTCAGAACTGTTCAGCGCTTGGTTACGTTGGGTAGTAGAGTATCTTTTGTTCCATGTCAAATGTATAACATTTGTCACATTCTAGTATTGAATCTTTGAGACGCTAAATCTTCTTTTGCATTAGATTAAAGTGGGTTGTCTTGGCTTGTATCAAACTAGAACCTATTTTCTACTTGGCCATGATTAAAGTCAAGGATATCTATCAAATTTAACCGTGTATGGTGCCAAGAACAAACATTTGAGATGCATCCAAACATCTCCTGAGGTTTTTTTACCACAGAATCTGCATAGAAATAGTATCATTTTAATTTAAACAACCTTTATTACTGCTTACTATTCCTTACATTTGTTGCCGCTTTTAAAAGTCTTCTCCTCCTTTGCAGATGGCCCATATCCCTACACACTGAAGCTGTGCTTCTCCACCGCTCAGCATGCATCATAACTGCCAGCAGACACCACTGGCTCCCTGCCACTCCCACACGTATTCCCGAGCAAATGTTTATTACAGTTGGGCTTCCAGTCCACAGGGCCACTTTTATGTTGAAACAGAGCAGATTTCTTTGTGACACTTTGTTCTTTTTTTTTTTTTTATAAAAAAACTTATCGTTTTGTGTTTGTACTTAGAAGCACATCTCAATAAAAGCTGTTTGAGGATATAATGCATGTGATGTGACTTTTTAATTCTAGTCTGTCACGGTAGTGAGATTACAAGTAATTGATCCATTGCTGGTTACAATTTGTATGTAACTTGCACCCCCTTCAGTGCTTTGAGGTATGTTTCAAGCCCCATTGGTACTGAAAGGATTATTGTAAAGAATGTTTCTGATAGGCCAAAAAACCATCTCTAATATTTGCATCACATGGGGATAGAAAACATGGTGCCTAATATTCTAAAGATATGGGATGTCCTCCATTATCTTCTTAAAAAATCCATTTGAAGCATGGGAGAAATGCAAAACTAGTGATAGAAGGAACACAGGGCACAACGTATTTGAAATCCAAACTCCTTTATTGAGCCAAACGCACAACGTTTCGACCTCAGAGGTATTTATCAAGTGACAGTGGCATAACATGCAATCCCAATAACAGCATTTAAATAGCACCACAATCCCCATAATGCAATATGTCCAATTAGCAAATGATAGAAAACGTGATGCATATCTCCATTCCTCCAATGTCCTTCCTTCTGATGTAATCATTAGCTTCCTTTCAGCTGCCTCATGAGTCCTTCAATCTATAATCACAATGCTGCGTCCACATCCGATGTCATCCTCTTGGGTCCTGTGTATTAAAACACCTTCATCCTGTGTCGCGTCTCAGTGAATTGCGCATGCGCGGTCCTTCCGGCGTCCATCTTTAATGTAATCGTTCTGGGCCTTTAGCATTGGAACACATGCCATGCGGTGCGTTTCACTGTCACACAGTCCATCCAAAAATGCCAATTTCAGCCTGTTGAACTCTCCACAGGATACACAGCGATTCTGGCTGCATCGCAATCACTGCGTACGTGTGGTGTGTGTGTCTCCAGGGCAATCACATCATCCTCATTGAGGTCATCTTCTTTTATGTCCCTCGTAGCATCAGAGTATTGTCTTCATAGTTCCTGCAGCATTATTGATGTCTTTGTCATGAGGCAATATAGTGGGGAAGAAGAGAAGGGTATGTAAGCACAACTAATAATGGACATACTGCAGAATATAAACCCTACCGTTTCAAGTAAAATACTAATAAAGATGAAGGAAGCTAATGATTACATCAGAAGGAAGGACTTTGGAGGAATGGAGATATGTATCACATGGTTTCTATCATTTGCTAATTGGACATATTGAATTATGGGGATTGTGGTGCTATTTAAATGCTGTTATTGGGATTGCATGTTATGCCACTTGATAAAGACCTGAGGTCGAAACGTTGTTTGGCCCAATAGAGTTTGGATTTCAAATCCGTTTTGCCCTGTGTTCCTTCTATCACTGATTCAGGACTGGAAACAGGCTTTCGTTCAATCACAGGAGCACCGGTAATTGTATCATTTATAACAAAAAAATTCTTACGGTGTGCAGCATTCACTTCATTTGTCAGAAATGCAAAACTAACCAGAAGAAAAAAAACTGTTAAGTGCAGGTGTTTTAATCATAGGTGATAGGTGATAGGTGACAAATAAATAGGTGATTTATTTGTAGCTTGACTCATGTAATTCCTACTCACAAAATAGTGGTATAATCAGGCCAAATCAAACGTGGTTGTATCCTAAGGGGCAGATTACAAGTGTGGCAGTTTTTTCTCAGGTGTATCAGGAAGTTGGAACCTTGGTGAAAGAATAGGGCAGATTATAATGTATTATATATAAAACAGATAGGAAATGCACTTGCGCTTTTAATTCACGCACATCACGTAACACAATGTGTAAAAATGCTTGGCGTCACAACTCTCGCTGCCTCCGCTCCGTGGTGTTGCTGATACTGTACTGGGTCCCCAGGGGCTCTGGCGGCTCTATGGATGACCCCTGGTTATTCTCGCTGGTATCGGGCTACCTCCGTCTAGAAATGATTTTGTGTTCAATTCTGCTCACCTATTTATACATAGCATTTTTTTTCATTTGAAATCATGGTGCAAAACAGAGGGAAAATTCATATATGGACAAATTTGATCCAAGGATCAAAGAAAGACCCTCTAAACATGCACTCATAGTTAGTAATGATTAGTAATTTAACAAATATCTTGGACAGCTAGCTGATAGTTTCTCTTTAAGTAGGGTCTATGTTAAAATCACAAAAAATAAAAAAAACTTTATTACATCCAAAAAACAATGTCACATTATATTAAAATCCCCGTAACAAAGTAGTAGAATTGTCCTTTGTATATAATTATTATTTAACAGGTTCTACTGTGACAACCAGTTACATGTATCAACAATAAAAGTATTGTTTTGACTCTTCAGAATATATAGCTCTTTGGCTGTAATACTCTTATGTAAGGAGCTATAAGATGATATATTAGCTTAGAATGTTTTAAACCGTTAGGTATCAAAAGCTATGATTTCCTAACGGTTACAAACATTCTTGATACAATATATACCATAAGTGTAACAGATAAATATTACATCAGAACTCATAACATTAGACAACTTTACTGAAGAAACCTGTCAGAATATGATACACCAATATTTGTTTAATATTGAGATAAATATGAATACTCTGAGCCTCTCACATGAAATTATTTCAGAGTTCAATTTCTAGGTTGAGACCCTCTGGAGCCAAAGTTTTAACCTGTCCTGCTCAGCTCTTTAGGCCAAGTCTCCACTGCTCGCGCCGATGCGCCCGCATTGCGTCCTGGTGGCGCGTGTATGGCACTTCACCGTGATCTGCTGTGTGCAGGGATAATTTTTAGGCGCAGAGTGTGTGGCCGTGACAGGTGGAGACGGTTTAAATACTTTACAAGATACTGTAATCTAATACCAGTGTTACCCGAGGCTAATAAAACGCATGTGTTTTATAGTTCTAAATTTCACCAGTGAAAGTGTCATTTGTGGCACTGCATCTTGGGATGAACATCTTTGAATATCAATTCTGCTAACACGGGTGTCCAGTAAAGAAAGGGGAGGTCCATGTGTGAGAAAATGAAACATACCTGGCCTTTGATTGGCTCCCTGGTGCACCATGTGAAGCGTTGCTGCACGGGATCACAATCCTGTTGTAGCCCCTGCTGGCTGATGTGTCGCAGGGTGGAAGTGGGCCCTGGTGACATCTAGGGAGGCGGTAATGGGCTGGTGGCAGGCGTGCGCCGCCAGCTTCAGCGGGGACCTGGTCTTACTTCTATCCCATCCTACAGTGTTTCACTTGCTCTATAGTTGTAACTTTAAGACCTTTACAGTCTCCTTGGTGGCAAAGTGAAAAATGTGATATACTGTGGCTATTCTCGATGTTACTCCAGTGTTCAATCACTCTTGTTCTGATAGGCCTGCAGGAACATTCCAGTAAATAAATTATAAATGAGAAATAAGAACTTGAAGCAGCTCTGCTACCAAATAAATGTACAAGCAACACTATAACTAGTAAAATACTAAGTGGTGCTCCCTTGGAGTACAATAGTTATACACACAAAGAAAAAGGTGCAAATCCCAGTAGACAGGATGAGCAGAAACGCCATTACGGGGCACTCATGGTGGGTACAAAATATATCAAATGTATTGAATGTACAATTGATATGAACTAACAAGACAGACTACCATTAAAAACACAAACATAAGTGAATCGTCCCCAAATTGTTAAATATATTTAAATGGGGATTTACCATTGTTTAATATGTATTCTAATACTTTTCTGCAAATTATTTTTCACGTGTATGCCTTCCCCACTCGGATTGGAGTGACGTCATACGTTCAGGACATAAGGTCAATTGATGGAGGACGCATACACACGCCCCTGACAAAGCCAGTTTGGTGAAACGCTGTGTTGGGGTTTCCTTCTGAGCGTCCCCCCTTCTTATACACAGTCAGCTGTGTGACTAGCAGTTACTTGGTGTACGTTAGATATAGAAAAAAAGGAATGAGCGCTGCTGGCTTGAAGATAGGCTGGAGGCAGGTATAATTCAATTAGTTTATTTAGGCATAATAGCCAAAAAAGTAAAAACACAACTGAATCCTCTGACGCGTTTCCTGCTCTTAAGGCGCTTTATCAAAGAGTGATCCTGGTTCGAAATACGCTATTAGCCTCCTACCCGCAACACAGGTGCACCACATCCCGCCCTAATCAACACAAACCAATGGTAACCAAATACCCCCAGGTAAGTAAGAGCCAATGAGGATACACCAGTCTACGGAGGAGGTAATATAGATGCACCATATTGAAAAACATAGACTGTATCATCTATTTACACACAATCTAAATGACTAGGTCTATAGATACTCTGAAAGCACACTTATACATTGACTGCAACTTTCCTCCTAAGAGGTAATAACCATTAGATGATGAAGCCCATCTTACACCATACAACTATTTATATATACAGCCTCGATTTAGATGGCAACAAAAAGATACAAAAAAAAGTAACAATGATAATATGACCGTAGTACATGGAACCATAATGATTAAAACCGAACCATTCAAAAAACCTATAACACAGAAAGAACAAAAGGAATAATCAAATATACATCTTATTATTAATAAAAAAAAGGTGAAAATAATAGAATTTGAGAAATCCCAGAAAGAGACTGAAAAACACTAACTAATTACACAGCACTAAAAACATATAAAAAAAAAGTATATATGTAAAGAAATGTGTATACACAAAACATAAAAACAAATCAAACTTACTAATATGCTAAGGAAAATAATAACAAGTTATTTGTTAAACCTTGATTATTAAACAAATATATATATTACATACACATGATGGATGAGACAAAACAAAGAGTATAAAGTTTCATAAATGACCTGAACCTACTATGGTAAAAAATGCAACTCAATATCGATAAACCTTGTAATGTACACAACTAGCTTATTAGTACATTTTTTATCATACTAGGTCCTCTATTAGGGATGTGTCAGCGATTTGTGGATCTTTGGGAGATGGTAAAAGATGGGTACCATTGGATGGACTGGATACAGAAAACCCAACTCTTTGGTGTTAAGGACATATAATACCTGCCTGACCAGTTCTCAGTTCTTATTGAAAAGCCTGGGTAGGGTCTGAAGTCAATTTCTTGTATGATAGAATATCAGTTAATTGTCTGCATGCCTCGATTTTATAATCTTCAGAGGACTGAACAACGATTGCTCCTCCCTTGTCTGCATTTTTTATGACAAGGCATTTACCTTGTTGGAGACTAAGTAATTCACGTCGTTCATCCTCTGTCAGATTATTAATCTTTGGGGTGCCAAATCTGAACCCTTTGGCCAATATTCTCAGGTCCCTCTCTGCCAACTTCTCAAAGGTGGCAATAAAGGGTCCCTTAGAAGCATTGGCACAAAAGACCGATTTCTTCCTGAAATGTGTATGCTGGTGGCTAAAGAAACCAGATGAAATGTCTTCTATTGATTCTACATCGGATTGTTCCCTAAGTTATCCCTCCATGTCGGATAACATACAATGTTCCTTAAAGGTAAGATAACGATTTAGGGGGCCTGGGTCCAAGTCACTCTCCCCCAAAATATTTTGGGGCGGTTGAGTGGGTTCCAACATGGCTTCCCCTACTGTATTCTTATCTGCAAAGAATTTCTTTAGGCCAAGTTTGCCGGTAAAACGTTGCAGGTCTATAATGGTGTCAAAGAGGCAGAAATTGCTTTGTCGGGCAAAATTGAGACCCTTATTCAGGAGTGTCAATTGATCTTTTGTGAGTAAATTTTTTGAAATATTAATCACATTATTCCCCACAAGGTTTATGAATATTTATTTTCGTGGCCCCCCTTTGCTGTTCTCTTCTTCCTCTTGGACCTCCACGTCCTAAAAAAAAGGCCTTGATTCCCAATCTTTCTGTATCTGCGCAGAGGGTCACGTCCAACCTGGAGTGGAAGAGTCTCTGTGTACTCCCCCTGTGTTGTTCCTTGTTCACAAAATGTCCTCACTATGGTCAAATGATAATGAGGGGCCCCTATTCTCCCCATCTGATCCATCTGATTCAAAGCTAGATGTATCTGCATAGCGATGTATAGTGGTAAAGTGAACACAGGCGCAAACAAATAAAAAGTGGACACTAATAATAAGTGACTAATCAAAAACTTAAATAAGTGAAAAATGTGATAAAATTTAAGTAAATACAGTTTCACCCCCTGCTCTGGAACCCACTGGAAGGGGTAGTCTTCACTCTTCCCCCACAGTAACAGCAAAACACACAAAATCCACGGGGAGCATGGGGAGGAAACAAAAATAAATTTAAGTGCAGCAAAAATGACAATGTGACACTCCTGAGGAAGAAAGCAGTCGCTTTCGAAACGCGTAGAGTGGGAGTCTTATTCAGAGAGGAGCATACAGCAGAGGAGTTGCAGGAGGATCCAGCCCTCACCGAGCGGCGAAACCGGAAGTGACGTCACACGCCAGTCGGAGCAGTCTAAACAGCTGACCGGAGGCTGAGGCGGAGGAGTGGGGGAACGTTGGGGGACGGTGAGCCAGCTGGCTAAAATCTTCCTACACTAATGCAGTGTGATATGCCCGTTTTTTATTGTTAGAATGTGAGTATAATATTTTATTGTTATAAAGCTATTTTTATCTTGAGTGATCTGCGCTATGCCAGTTTTTCTCTCTACATTGGGGTACGTGATCCTGGGGACCTGATCCACTTTGATGACAACTGCATCATCCACTTACCTCTGACCGTTTGAGTCAACCCTGCCTGTTTGACTCTTACATCTTGTAAGTAATCAATTCATTAGAGCCAAGTCAATTGAAGGCTTTTTTCACATTGTCATTTTTGCTGCACTTAAATTTATTTTTGTTTCCTCCCCATGCTCCCCGTGAATTCTGCATAGCGATGTTTCAAAATAGATTTTTTGGGGTTGCTTGTTCTATCCCTCTCGTTTTGTGATTGGTGGGGGGGATTTGGCTCTATTTTTGTTCATAATGGGAATGGATGTTTTTTTGCCAAATATAGACCTGGTTCTTGATGTAATCCTGCTGGTCTCTCTCAAACTTATTTTGCTTTTTATCCATTATCACTTTCTCCACCTCGTCTATATTTTGTGATAGTATAAGATCATTATTAGTGAAGTGTTCCATCTTATCAAAGGATTTAAGTTTGGTCTGTAACCCCTTTATTTCTTTTTCCAATGTTGACTTCTCTTCACTCTTGTGTTCAATAATGATTTTAATTAGTTTGAAAGAGCATTCATCAAAAACTGATCTCCGCTTATTCTCAAATTCTTTATCATTAAATCCAAATGTGGGGGATTTTTTTATTCTCAAACCCCTTGGTATTCTATTAACCCTTGTGTAGTTCTCCAAGGTAATGTCCCACAACAGTCTCACATTGATTGTGAGTAATTTCTCAAGTTTTTGAAAATATGCGATCAAGTCGGATGGTTCTTCACAGAAAACACCCCCACTTTCGTCAAATACATGTTCAGTCCGCGTACTGTGCCTAGTATGATCACTGCACTTATGTACATAGGCCCTATAGGCACGGGCCCAGGGCGGCAAAATATTGCTGCAGCAATTATAAACATATTGTGTTCTCGGCCTATCAGGCTTGATGGGAAGTTCCTTACCTGCTGCCGCCTCTGCCTTCAGTCTGCAGCGTCAAATGATACAGCGACGTCACATGGAGTCATGTGGCAACACAACGTCACAGCATCAAATTACGTTCCGTTGCCATGGCACATCACGTTGGAGACACTGCAATTTCGAAGAAAATGGAGGGCGGCAGCACAGAGGAGGCACCAGGTAAGTGCCATGGGGCAGTGGATCTGGAAATCCACTGCTGATTATATTTAAAGACATTAACTGTTCATGCAAAGATATGTTATAGGCGTATATGACAGATCGAGATTACACACACTATATATATATATATATATATATATATATATATCTTATACTATATTAGTGAAAGCACTGTATGTTTGCCTGCCTGCCTGGATGTCCGGTGTCCCTAGGGGAAATCTCATTGGTCCCTTGGCCCGCCCGCCCCCGCACACCTCTCATTGGCCTGAGGCGGAGTGACGGGCCAAAGGACACACAGGGACACACACACACAGGGACACACACACACACAGGGACACACACACACACACACACAGGGGGGGACACACACACACAGGGGGACACACACACACACAGACACACACACACACACACACACAGGGGGACACACACACACACACACACAGGGGGACACACACACACACACAGGGGGACACACACAGACACAGTGACACACACAGACACAGTGACACACACAGACACAGTGACACACACACACACACACACACACACACACACACACACACAGGGACACACACACACAGTGACACACACACTGTTACATACATTAGCGGGGCTCACAGTGTTAGCAGCACCCGCGCGCACCTCCTCCTCTCCCCGTGTCTCCCGCGCTTTCACCCTGCCCCCCCCTCCCCCGGCGCCGCTACAGTCAGCGGACACACACACTATTATTACCCCTTCAGCGCCCCCCCCCCCCCCCACCCAGTGTCAGCGGCCGTGCGAGACCCCCCCTCTATATCTCCCACCTCTCCCCCCCCCACACATATACATGCCCCCCCCCCTCCCCGGCGCTACAACTCACCCCTCCCCGGCGGGGAACAGCCAGTGGCCAGGCAGGCTGCCTCGCGGCGCCGAGTGCCCAAGATGGCGGCGCCCGGGACACAGCGGGGGAGCGGCCACAACACGCTGCCTCCCGCCTCCGCCTCAGATCCACGTGGGACCTGCCGGATGGGTGAGTGAGCGGCCTTCACCTCCCCTCCACCCCCCCTTCACCTCCCCTCCACCCCCCCCCTCCCCTCCAGTGTCAGTGTCTCCCCGATACCCCCTCCCCCCCCCCGGCGCCGCTACAGTCAGCGGGGAGCGAGCGAGCGCCCGGGACACAGCGGGAGACTGGCCACAACACGCTGCCTCCCGCCTCAGATCCACGTGGGACCTGCCGGACGGGTGAGTGAGCGGCCTTCACCTCCCCTCACCCACCCCCTTTCACCTCCCCTCACTCCACTTCTCCCTTCCACCCCCCTTCACCTCCCCATTTACCTCCCCCCCTCCACCTCCCCTCCACCCCCCCTTCACCCCCCCCCCTTCACCTCCCCTCCACCCCCCCCTTCACCACCCCCCCTTCACCTCCCCTCCACCCCCCCCCTTCACCTCCCCTTCACCTCCCTTCCACCCCTCCCTTCCACCCCCCCCCCTTCACCTCCCTTCCACTCCCCCCCTTCACCTCCCCTCCACCCCCCCTTCACCTCCCCTCCACCCCCCCACCTTCACCTCCCCTTCACCTCCCCTCCACCCCCCTTCCCACCGCCTCCCCCCCCCTTCCCACTGCCTCCCCCCCCTTCCCACCGCCTCCCCCCCCTTCCCACCGCCTCCCCCCCCTTCCCTCCACCTTCCCACCGCCTCCCCCCCCTTCCCACCGCCCCCCCCCTTCCCACCGCCTCCCCCCCTTCCCACTGCCTCCCCCCTTCCCCCCCTTCCCACCGCCTCCCAGCCCCCCTTCCCACCGCCTCCCAGCCCCCCTTCCCACCGCCTCCCCCCACCCCTTCCCACCGCCTCCCCCCACCCCTTCCCACCGCCTCCCCCCACCCCTTCCCACCGCCTCCCCCCACCCCTTCCCACCGCCTCCCCCCACCCCCTTCCCACCGCCTCCCCCCACCCCTTCCCACCGCCTCCCCCCCCCCTTCCCACCGCCTCCCACCCCCCCTTCCCACCGCCTCCCCCCCCCTTCCCACCGCCTCCCCCCCCCCTTCCCACCGCCTCCCCCCCCCTTCCCACCGCCTCCCACCCCCCTTCCCACCGCCTCCCCCCCCCTTCCCACCGCCTCCCCCCCCCCCTTCCCACCGCCTCCCACCCCCCTTCCCACCGCCATCCCACCACCTCCCACCCCCCGCCTTCCCACTTCCTCCCACCCCCTTCCCACCTCCTCCCACCCCCCTGCCTCCCACCCCCCGCCTTCCCTCCGCCTCCCCCTTCCCACCTCCTCCCCCTTCCCACCACCTCACCCCTCCCCCCCTTCCCACCACCTCCCCCCCCTTTCCACCACCGCCCCCCCTTCCCACCACCTCCCCCCCCTTCCCACCACCTCCCCCCCTTCCCACCACCTCCACCCTCCCCCCCTTCCCACCACCTCCCCCCCTCCTCCCCCTTCCCACCACCTTCCCCCTCCTCCCCCTAATATTTGCTAAATTATGAGGGAATGGCTCAAAGGGACGTGTATATATGGACAGAGTGGAAGTTCGCCAACAAGCGGGTGCCCCTAAGGTATACTCTGTTTGGGTGGAGGACTTCGAGGAACGGCCTGTTAAGAAGCCAGATCCTAAGTATTATAAATAGTCTATATACTCTGTCAGTTAAGAATAATAATGTATATCATCGCTGTAGTCAGTGGATGATTTGGGTTTTTGTAATTATGATCTGTATGGTATATGTAAATTTTGTGTTATCTTTCTGGTCTTGGACTGACAGATGGTGCATCAAATTTGGACCCCAAGCGAGATCGTTGGGAATTTCACCCATGGGAGAGTGTAACAGGGTATGTCTTTTCTACTTGTCTTTCCCCCTGTTATCCCTGTTATGTATGTAGCCAGGTTCCCCTCTGCCTTTCGCCCCCCCTCACCTTGCTGGCGATCGCGGGTTCCGTCGAGCCCCATGGCGGACCCGTCGGCGGTTGCAGGAGGGGGGGGGGTGGATAGGGAAGGAGTGCGGAGGTTGCCGGGGACGCGTGCGGCCGGTTGTTAGGGCCGCGTTCGCATTGTTAGGGCTCCCGGCGGCTCCCGTGCAGGGCTCCCGGCGGCTCCCGTGCAGGGCGCCCCATCTTGAATAGTTGGCACATGCGCAGTAGGCTCCGGCGGCCACGACGAATTGCGCATGCGCAGTGGCAGCCCGCAAAACCCTAGCCTACCAGGGAAGGCTCTTGGACGGGACTACGAGTCCCATGAGCCTTAGGGGACACCACGTGACGCCAGGGAGCCAATAGGGCTTAGAATCTCCCTGCTGAGGAGATTTTGATACATTTTGTGCGCTGAAAGAGCCCACATTAGTCAGGACCAGGAAGAGTTAGGGGAAGGAGGTGAGTGCAGGGGTCTGTGACTGTGACGGTAGGGAGGGTTTGGCCCGGGGTTAACGGGGTTACACCCCAAGGGCCCCCCTCTAACCTCGCCAGGGAGACAAGGGGTTAACTGGGCTGAGGCCCAGAAATGTGATTTTACCCTTGTTATAACCTGTAAATGTATTCTCCCCTGTTTCCCTGTCCCATTGTAATGTCTGGGTTAATCAGTGTTTGCATAACACACACACTGGATCATCAGGGGTTAATAAGCTACAGTTTAAGGAAATTCCATTGTATCTTGTCTTTTCAGGAAAGTTGGACTTCAAAGGGCTTAATTGAAGTTGAGTGTGAAAAGAGAAGGTTTTAGAACCCCACATGATAGATGCAGATGGGGGAATGCAAGCTTTTGCCTAAATATTGGTTCTCTGTGTTTTAAAACTGCAATGCATTTGGTTTGTCCTGGGATTTAAACCCAGGTTGGTGACAAAAGGCAGTGCTGAATAAACAGTTACCTGAAAACTGGTATTTTGGTAACGGAGTAAGCCAGGACCCTGAGCCTTGGGTACAGCCTCCGGGTCACCCCCCAAGTACACACATATTAAAAATATAACTTTGTGAGGGGACTTCCGGTGACGTCAGCTGACATGGACGGCTAGTTTGGGAGCTCAGCAGACTCTCCCGCATAATCGTTAATTTTAGCACCCTTACAGCTAAAAATCCACTTCAATTTGTACTTCCCTGAGAGGGGCACGACCGCTAGCATGTCCAGGCAATCGAAGAAGCCGGCAACACAGGCGATCGCGAAGTTATTCTCCCCGCAGCAGAAAAGCCCTGAAACACAGCCAGGGATCCAAGATGGCGGAGGCGCACGCGGAGACCGAGCTCCACAGAGCAAAGAGGCCCGACCCAGAGAGGCCTTGGCACAAGAACAGCCGATCACCAGAGCGTTCATGGAGGAGTTGATGGCGCTACAACATACAAAGCTACATGCCTCCCTCCAGGCGGAGATCAAAACGGCCGTCCACGACCTGACCCAGCAAATAAATGGCCTAACCGACAAAACAGCAGCGCTGGAGGGCGAAATGGAGAAGTGCCAGCGGCGCCAGTCAGCAGCAAAGAGGGAGATCATTCTACTCCGGGAAGAAATCGGCCTAATCAGGGAAGCGCAGGAGGACCAGGAGAACAGGGACAGGAGGCAAAACCTCCGCATTCGCAACGTCCCCGAAACGGTTCTCCCTGGCCTCCTCCGCCCTTACCTAGTGGACCTCTTTGGGTCAATATGCGACTCCCTCCAGAACTGTGACCTGGAAATAGACAGAGCCCACAGGGCCCTGGGGCCCAGATCGGAAGACCCGAATAGGCGCCGGGACGTAATTGTGCGCCTGCACAGTTATACCACAAAAGAAAAAATACTGATGGCAAGCAGAGGGAAAGAGGAACTTACCTTTCAAAACGAACAAATCCAAATCTTCTCCGACTTGTCCAGAATAACGGTGCTGAGAAGAAAAGAGATGAAGCCCCGGACGGCCTTCCTGAGGGAGAATGAGATTAGGTACCGATGGGGGTTTCCCTTTAAGCTAACCGCGAGCAACAAAGGCAAATATCTCACCATAAGATCCCCGGAAGACATGTCCCAGTATGTCC